>NC_072410.2:18708030-19011060 GCF_028858775.2 Pan troglodytes | reverse complement strand
TATTTAGCATACAGAACCTTAATGGTGCAGTTCAGGATTTATTATGTAAAATGTTATCTTAAAATACCATACTTTAAAAGAGTTTGCTTTAATAGGTGAAAGGGAAAAAAAGCTAAGCTTTAAAAGTATTTTGTTTGAAAATACACAGTCCTGTCTCAGACATAAGTGGATTTTTAAAAATTTCTTTTAAAAGGTGCAACTTTAAATATTATCCAGTAGAATTTCCTTTCCAGCTGAGATTTTCAGGAAAGCAGAATGAGGAAACATAATATGGCTTAATCCTTTTTCTTTTCTAAGGCAACTGTCTTAGTCTGTTCAGGCTGTTGTAACAAAATACCACAGACTGGGCAGCTTATAAACAACAGACACTTATTTCTCACAGAGTCAGAGGCTGGAAATCCAAATTAAGGCACTGGAAGATTCGGTGTCTGGAGAGGTCTTGTATCCTGGGTTGTAGAGGGCATTTTCTCTTCTCACTGAATCCTCACAGCGGAAGGAGACAAGGCAACTCTAGGGGTGTCTTCTATAATGATACTAATACCATTCGTTCTTTTATGATCTACTTACATCATCACTTGGTGAGTAGGCTTCGATCTATGAACTTTGGAGGTACACAAACCTTCAGACCAGAGCATCAGCATTAACCACATCTGCCTAATTTTCAAGAGGCTCCATTTATTGTTAACATTATATTATCCCCTTTCTCCTCTCTTAGCAATCCTCGAGGATCCAAGTGGCATTGTTTGTTTGTTTGTTTGTTTGTTTAATTTTACTTTGAGTTCTGGGATACATGTGCAGAATGTGCAGGTTTGTCACATAGGTGTACAAGTGCCGTGGTGGTTTGCTGCATGCACCCATCAACCCAAAGCTTCCATAAACTAGATGTGGCTGCTTTTGAAATGTGTTGCATTTTTCTACCTTTGATTTTGATGAAAACGCCAGCCATTGCTCTAACGTGCTCCATAATTATAATTTGTTTAATTATGATAAGCTTACAAAGTAGGACTTACGGTTATCCCAGTTTTACGTGACAAAACTGAGATTCAGGAAGTGAGGTGACTTGTCTAAGGTTAAAACAGCTAATAAATGGTGAAGCCCCATTTGAGCCCAGGTCATCTGGCTTCAGCCCCTGAGTGAGTTCTTGGTAATCTGTAGTGTAGGTTTTCTCACTAGGTGCAGTTACTATCCCTCCACTCATTTGTACTATCAATTTTCTCTTTTCTTCCAAAAAGAATCTACAGGCAAATATATTTCTTACAGATGATTAAATTGCTCTTCCTTTTCTGTGATTCTTTTTAATGTCATGTATAATTATAAATAATGGTTTTTATTTGATAAGCAGACCTGAGTTTTTGGCTTGGGCAATTTGCTGAGTGATGGATCTGTTGATTCTCCTCACGGCTAAACTACACTAGGTCTTTCCCAGAGCTCCATTTCTCCTTGGCATCCCATGCCCAACCAGCCTGTTGTTCTACTAAGTCACTTTCCTTCTGAATTCTATTCTTGCTCAGTTAATGTCCCTGTGATTAACTTTCAGTCAAATGTTTTCTTGAGGCCTTTTATTTCTTCTAGTCACTGGAGGAAAACATGACATTTTAAGGTAACTTTCACCAGACTAAGCCTCAGGGGACAACGTAGCTTCTGAAGCTGAGAACTAAGGCTTTGATTTGTTCTCTGAAAACAGAAAGTATGCTGAAGTCTACTTTTGCCAGGAGTGAGTGCTCAATATGGGTTTAGTACATTTTCGAATTTAAATATTAACCCTTCCAAAGGAAGTCATATTTACTTATATATAAAATGAATGCAATGTGCAGTTGTAGAGCATATAAGAAGAGGAAAAGAAGCCGGGCACGGTGGTTCACTCCTGTAATCCCAGCACTTTGGGACGCCGAGGCAGGCGGATCACAAGGTCAGGAGATGGAGACCATTCTGGTTAACGTGGTGAAAGCCCGTCTCTACTAAAAATACAAAAAATTAGCCGGGCATGGTGGCGGGCGCCTGTAGTCCCAGCTGCTCGGGAGGCTGAGGCAGGAGAATGGCGTGAACCCGGGAGGAGGAGCTTGCAGTGAGCCGAGATCGCGCCACTGCACTCCAGCCTGGGGGCCTGGGGGACAGAGTGAGACTCCGTCTCAAAAACAAAAACAAAATAAAGAAAGAAAGGAGGAAAAGAATCCAGAGAGCTATATTTTAAAATAAATGTAAAGCAAACTGATATGCTAATCTGGATTCTGCAGAACCAGAAGTATAAGAGAGGTAGATACTAAGACCCAAAAAGAATAGACCCAAAAAGAATAAAATGTGGAATTACAGTGTCAAGGATAGGCCTACACTTAGACAAAGCCAGACCTAGATTATGGCCAAAATTTGGCTCATAAGCCTGAGCTATTGTTTAGACTGTATTAAAAGTCTCAAATTAAACATAGAATATCAGAGAAATGGCAGTGAATCTTTGCACTAAGCTTGTAAGTTACACAATACTTCAAAGCTATCCTTTAAAAACATCCTTGTCACAGTAGGCAAAGTTATAAGGACTCATGACATTACACAAGTTCCAGAAAGCAAGAATTGATGGCAGAAAATGCTCTTTCATGGCCAGCAGCTATGAATTCCAAAAAGATACCAACTAGCAGCTCTTTTACCTAAAAGGGCCAAGGCTGGGGAGAAAATATGGCGCCAAGGTGTCTGTAGGATGATAATTTACAGTTGTAAGATGACAACCTGGCAGTACTTTTGGCATCACAGGGAAAATAAGCACCCAGGGGCTGATGATTTGGTATCATCTTTGTGGGCACCAACAGTCTGGCTATCAGAATCCCACCATCTCAGAGACAGGAAGTTACGTGACGGGCTCCAGTAACATCACCCACCCTGATGACACAGTTATGAAGGAGAGTAGAGTCCATTAGGGAACGGAGTGTGTCTCAAGCCTGGGGTCTGCCACTTCTGGCTCTGTGACCTTAAGCAGGCCACATGATTTATTTTCTGTAAAATTGGAATGTAAGAGGACACGTTAGAAGATTTGTATAAGCAATAGGTAAAGTGTGCATGCTATTATGCTTAGAATAGTGTCAGGGGTATAAGTATAAAAGCAAATATGTTTCATTTTCATTATAAAGAATAAGCTTAGGGAAGGTTCTAGGCATAAGCTGAGTTGGAACATAGGGACTAAGAGCAGCTGATAAGCTTAAGAATTCAGGATTCCTTGGTCCAATGCAAGAGGAAAGGAGTGAAAAAGATATTAGAGGGTAAAAGATAGGGGATCCACAAATTGGCAGAAGCCAGGGCCCTCTGTGAGTATTATAACCAATAAGAAATTTACATTGGGTACTCTTTTCTTTAGTAATAGGAATGCTATATAAGACTTTCTGATTGTTAAAGTCATTTAATATAATTCTTCTAGTGTTCTCCCAAATAGTTATCTGGATAACAAAGCCAGATATCCACACAAAGGCCTTCCTGGTGTGTGTGTGTGTGTGTGTGTATGTGTGTATAAATTAAAGAAAGACAGGGATTCCATGTTAGAATTGATAGATAAAATGGAAATGTTGCACACCCGAGACTGAAAAGAGAGAAAAAAATAATGTATCCCAGTAAGTAGTTTAGAGACATTAGAGAGTTTGAGATTCTAAAACACCAGGGAATATGCAGAAAATTTGGCAAAGGTATTACATGTCAACATTATTTAGATCTGAAACACAGCAAAGTGAATCTAGCTAATATCTGTGCTAAAATTAATTCAACAAATATTTATTAAGAGCATCCTCTATGCTTGACATTTTGTTTATCTTGGTAATAAAAATATGTGTAAACGAATTTTGTTATCAATACTTTTTCATGCATGAGAGAGACAGGCAAGTAAACATTAAGAATAAAATACAATATGAAAAGATGAAAGAGGATTTAATCTGCCTAATGCAGTCAATTTGACCTCCTAGACCAGATGATAAAATGGTTGACCTTTTACCTGAAACATAGACAACTCTCTCAGATGAGTAAGAGAACAAAAGGGATTGAAGGACAAAGGCAATTGAAAAGGTGCCATTCTAGAAATGGCAAAGGATAGAAAGATGGTAGGAAGGTGGGAAGAATTGAGATTCCGCACTCTTGGCAAGCATGAGGATTGTTTTTCATTCATGATGAAGCCTGAGAATCATAGTCTTAGCACAATTCTATGTGCAACTCCATTGCTGTCACTCACTGGCTTGTCTGGAAAATGGGTGCAACAGGAGTTGCAGAGCTGAGGCATGAAGAATAAGTGCGATGATCAGATTTGCCTATCTGAAAGATCTCTGTGAGGTTAGAATAACACAAGTGGTAAGGAAGCCGGTGACAGGAGTAGGTGACAGAAATTGTCCATTATGAGAGCTTCAATGAGAATAACATTTATGTGTTTGTTTAAACTTTCAAGACATTTTATTTATGATTGGTCCATATAAGATGTTGTTAGAATGGGAAAAAAAGGCTTATTTTACATGATTTGAAGAAAATTCTAAAGCCATCCACTTATTTACTAATTATATATTAATTTATTTATGGTTTTCTTAATTCTTATTACAAAGCTCATAAAATGTAATTTGGGAGATATTTTTTAAGGCTTCTATTATCCAGGGAATAATTTCCAGTTACTGTTATTAAAAATATGTTTATGTGTAATAGCAGCCAACATTTAGTGAATTCTAACAAATTATGTCGAGGAATAAGCTAAACTCTTTGGCAATTAATGTTAGTTATTTTATGTTATTCTCATGTAATGATAAACCATAGTATTTTTTCAAGTAATATATGACTTCTAGTTTAATATGCTACAATCATTATATCATAAATAGAAACTCAAGAATTAACACTTAAAAAGTCAGCACTTAAGGAATGAATGGATGCTTCTGAAAATTTTGCATTCTTGGAAGAAAAATTCCCTCCAAGAAAACCTAAGATTTTTCCAAAAAAAAAAAACCATTGTTTTTAAAACTAGGATTGTAGAAAGCATAAGAGTACAAAAATCAATAGTGGTAAACCAGCAATGGAAAAGAGTACTGCTTGGAGGACACACACTGAGGGGGCCACTATTCGAATGGCTGGATGGTCCGAATGCCTGCGATCAGGCAGCAAAGCTAAGACTCTGCACAGTTATAGATCACAGAGAAAATGCCCTTCTCCTTATGAAGTTGAAGCCAAAAGAGAGACATCTTCAGTGGGCAAATTATAGGGGATAGGAAACAAGTCACACATACATGAAAACATCACATATGAGAGAAATAGAATTCACTGTGTGGAAAAAGAATCAACTTTTCAATCAATTGAGGTAAGATAATTAGGGGGCGCTCTCTCTCTTTATATATATTACACACACAAATACATGTGCGTATATATATTATATATATATATAATAAAAGTAAAATAAAAATAGATCCCTACCTCATCTGATAGAAAAAAATTAAGACATAGTAAAGCAATGTGAAAAGGTAATTTGTAAATTTTAGAAGAATACATAAATAGCTTCATAGTGACAAGAAGAGGATTATTTTCAAGAAGACACAAAAAGGCAAAATCAGAATAAGAAACATCTCAGGTGGGCATGGTGGCTCATGCCTATAATCCCAGCATTTTGGGAGGCTAAGATGGGTGAATCACTTGAGGCTAGGATTTCAAGACCAGCCTGACCAACATGGCAAAACCCCGTCTCTATTTAAAAAAAAAAAAATTCAAAAAGAGAACATTTCTGAATAAGTCAACCACATTAAAAGCAAAAAAATTTGCTATCTTCAAATTATGAAGAAAATCATAAAACAACACAGAAATTGAGAAACTACATCTGCAATGTAAAACTTAGAGGTTTCATTAGTTTTGTGATCAGAACATATATATATATATATATATATATATATATATATATATATTTATGTTTTAAACTCCTACAAATCAATAAGAAAAATGTCATGTATCAAATAGATGACACAAGAGAAGTCACTTCAGAAAAAAAAAATTAGCAACCAATACACATATATAAATGACTTTATTCTTCTTAGTAGTCAAGTTAATTCATATGAAACATGAATTGAGATAATATTTTACAACAACTAGTTTGGCAAAAATTGCAAAACTGGATAATACTCACTGGAAAAAATGTGGAGAAACCAATTTTAATACAGAGCTGAAGGGAAAGCCCCTTAGTATAATAAAATCACTTTGAAAATGGTAGTGTTTCCTGTAAATGGAACACATACAAATCCTGTGACCCACAACTTCATTCCTAGGTATAGGTATGCTCTAGAAAAACTATGTAAATACACCTGGCTCTGTAAGACAATATTAAAGGTCTTGCTGTTATTTAAATTGTATCCACTGTAATTGCTATTTTTAAGCTACATCATTTATTTCTCAGAGAATGTAATTTATAATATGTAATTTGTATCGTTTACCATGTTATTATTTTAGTGACATTTTTCAGAATTATTTTGATTAAGCATAGAAAGAAACCCTGAATTGTAATCACATCAGTTCTGCTTTAGCCATGTGTTATGTTATACACTTGTAAAAATTCAAATTATTCATACGTACCTATTCTTCCAAAACAAATTTCTTTCCTCTTTCTATACTCAAAGGAGAATTTTAACCAGAATAAATTTCTAGAAATTCATTATTATCATCTCATTATAGCAATTTCTCAATTTTTACAGCGATATCAAAAAATGATGTCATTGTAGTCAAATTACCATGTAACAACACTATGAAAACTCAGTTACACATCAATTCTGTAGAATGAAAATTAATGGTTAAATGTAGTACTAAGGAAGCTTGCTAGCAGAGCAAAAATGTAATGCTGATGTACTTTCATTCAACAACCAGTATTAGTTCTCATTTCATAATATTTACCTTAGAGATCTAAGTCACAATATTTTCCTTGAGTGAGATTTTACTGTTAAATACACCGTAATGAGAAGTGTTGACATTTTATTGAAAACCACTCTATATTGCTAATCTGCTATGAATATTGCTATGGCAGTAGGGAAAAATCTGTCAAAATGTGACGGACAATGATCTGGCTGGATAAGAAAGAATAGCTTCTCATAGTTCAGGCTCTTACTTAATTTCCATTCCTAATTAATAGTAAAAAATGGTGCTGGGAGTAGTGGTTCATGCCTGTAATCCCAGCACTTTGCGAGGCCAAAGTGGGCGGATCACTTGAGGTCAGGAGTTCAAGTTCAGCCTGGCCAATATGGCAAAACCCCATCTCTACTAATAAAATAAAATAAAATAAAATAAAATAAATTAGCTGGGCACGGTGGCACACACCTGTAATACCAGCTACTTGGGAGGCTGAGGGACAAGAATCACTTGAACTCAAGAGACAGAGGTTGCAGCGAGCTGATATCACAACATTGCACTATAGCCTGGGCAACAGAGCGAGACCCTGTCTCAGAAGAAAAACAAAAAAGTAAAAAATGGGTTGTGTGTTTCACCTTAGTTCTTCTCTTGCCATTCCTACTAAATAGTAAAAAATGGCTTTTCTGTTTCATCCTGTTCTTCTCCTCTTTGACTCCTTGATTCATCCTTTGGATTCCTTCCTCCTGGAATCCTTTTTTGTCAACGTTAATGTCTGACTTCTGATGTGTACTCAATTTATTGCTGTCCTCTTTCTGCATGATCTTTCTCATAGTTGGTAACTATATGTTTTTGTTTCCCAGGAATCTAGAAGTGTTCTATAAGTGGGTCCAAGTTCGTTCATTATTATTCTTTTTCTACATATATTTAACTTGCAGTGTCATCCACATGACATTGAGTTAATCGCTTAAATCATAGTTTGCATTTCTTTATGAAAATTTGGGCAGTTGAGCAAGATAAAGTATGAGATCGCATACAATTTAAATCCATTTACTGATTTTTAACAGTTTACTAATTCTACACGGACTTTAAGAAACTGAAAAGCTGAGATAATTTATTTATTTGGGAAACAGGGGTAAGTTATGTCAAGTTTGCAAATAGTTTTCCTTATTTTATATGGCCAATAAATTGATTCATTCACCTGTGCATGTCACTGTGTACAACAGACACAGTCTCTGCCCTCAGATTTTACAGTTGAGAGTGGAATAAAAAGCTCCAAATACAAATAAGTTCAAGTTTGTTGAGTGGAATGTCTAATTTGTTTAAAAAAATTCAAGTATTTTATTCAAAGGTGGTGCTCTTGCTTTCTGCTGAAGTCGTGCCTAATTCCATGAAGAAGTATCTAAGATGTGTTTAGAAGAACAGAAAGACTAAAAAACAGTCAAGAAGACCCAAGATAACATTAAAAGTAGAGAAAGTAGTCTAGTCAAAGCAAGCAGAAATGGGTTTAGGTACTGACTGGTAAGCCAGTTGGAATGGCTAGGGATGAAAGTATGAAACAGATAAGGACTCTAATGTGTGAGGCAGTTCATTTCATCCCCAGACATGTTACCTTAGGTGGTGAATGTCTGCAACTTACAAGGAAGGAAAGCAAGTTTTCATTGTTCATACCCATCCCACACTTTTCATTTCTACTGATACACCATTCAACGGGGCTTCTCTGCTCTTAATTCCTACTGAACACAGTTATGCTCTGTTTCTCAGTGATATGTAAGTGCCAAAAAAGGGAGGAGGGATTAAGTAACACTAGGGAATGTGGGCAATGTTACCAAATTTTGTTACCTTATATTCCATACAGTAAAAAATTATTGAGGTCTATATAAGTGCTATAAAAAATAAAATTATAAATACTAAAACTCAAAATACAATCAAAACTTCCACAAAAAAAAACCAACAGTATCTCAAGACGTTCACAGCCTCCTAGAAGAAATAGTTCTGTGAGCATGATCATGATGCAAGTGATAAGTACTGAAACATTGGGAGTGCGTGGCCACAATAACCATTGGGACCTAAAGAAATTAAGACATTTGGCCGGGTGCGGTGGCTCACACCTATAACTACTGGGAGGCCGAGGAGGGTGGATCACCTGAGGTCAGGAGTTCAGGAGCAGCCTGGCCAACATGGTGAAACCCTGTCTCTACTAAAAATACAAAAATTAGCCAGTCATCTTGGCACATGCCTGTAATCCCAGCTACTCGGGAAGCTGAGGCAGGACAATCGCTTGAACCTGGGAGGCAGAGGTTGCAGTGAGCTGAGACCGTGCTATTGCACTCTAGCCTGAGTGACAGAACGAGACTCCATCTCAAAAAAAAAAAAAAAAAAAAAAAGAAATCAAGACATTTAAATATATTTTTAATTCTGATTTGTAATTCAGTCTCTAAAAACCTGCTATAAAATGGAATTTCATTTTATTAAAAATCTGGCCAAAATAACCTTTGGCTCAGAATTGGTCATTACTTAAAATAAATGCAAAAAAAAAAAAAAAAAAGAAGCTGATTCATTACAAAGTCAAATTAAAATATATCATAATCATTTGTCAGTATAAGATTGAGAGTTAGTTTTCTTTTAGGCTAGAGTTTTTAACAGAAAAGTCATATTTTTGATGCTGAACCTGTTTCACTGACATAATGGAAGGAAATTTTTGCACTGCTTTCCATTTATTTGAGCATTTCTCCATTCATCCATTCCCCAAATATGAGTATCCACCGTGTGTGATGCACCATCTTTCATCCTAAGATTAATGAAACAGTGTATACACAGCACATGTTTCAGAAAACTGTAATTTTCATATGAAATATTTGGCAAAATTTTAGTTTCATTAAATTATTTACTTTAATAATTCAAGCAAACAAAATCCAAAGCTGTTCTAGTTATTGATATGCTTTGTTTAAAATCACATAAAATAACGTGGGGTAATTACTTTGTCTTATTTCCTGTTAATAAGTAATTTATTGCATGTTAGGTGCCAATGTTCTAGGTACTTTTCGTATTTAGACTCATTTAATGCTCAAATCCTCTTTGAAACAGGTCTATAGTTATCAGGATTTTACAGATGAAGAAAGTAGAGTTACAAGCATTTAGTTTGCTTGTGTCATACAACACAGCTGATCAGTATTAAGCTGTGCTAAATCCCAACCACTCTGAACTGGACACAGCTCTTTGGATTCTGCTGCATTCAAGTATTTTGCACTCAAAAATATTTGCAGGACCAGCCTGGGTAACATGGCAGGATCCATCTCTACAAAAAAGACAAAAACTAACCAGGCATAGTGGTGCGTGCCTGTAGTCCCAGTTACTCTGGAGGCTGAGTTGGGAGGATCCCCTGAACCCAGGAAGTCAAGGCTACAGTGATCCTGTCACTGCATTCCAGCCTGAGTGACGGAGCAAGACTCTGTCTCAAAAAAAAAAAAAAAAAAAAAAAAAAATTACTGTTTACTCCTTGTTTCCAACATGTCTTTCAGTGAAAGGGGTACTTGTTAAATTCCTAACATGTGGCCAGCTCGGTGCTACGCCTGTCCCAAAAACTCAGTGCAACCCCTCCATCCAGCTTCCCCAAGTGCCATGAGCTAAACCGGGATTGTTCCAGGACTGAGTTTTCATCTCCCAAACAAACGGTCAGCGTCTCTTGTTTTGAACCTTTGTGTGTCTCTCTATTTGCTCTCTAGCTATAGTGAAGTAAAAATTCACAAACACCACAAGACTTTATGTTTTTTATTTTATTATTTTTTAATGAACATATCGCCTCACACTTTTGTGTTTATCTTAAAATGGCCCTAATATACAATTTCTTTACTAGGTCTCATTATATATACACTGAAGGTTATTTTTCCTGGAGAGAGACAAATAAGAATAATTAGAAATGAGGTCAACTAAATTGTAGTCTATGCAACATAAAATCTTCCATGTTTTTTCCTCCCTAACAAAATACTATTCAAAATGCAAGTGTGTCTGTAACCTCAGAGATTAATAATTTTTTTCTTTGATTGTTTGTTGTGTTTGCTTTTATTCAAGTAATGAAAACAGAACAAAGCTGCCTATGTTCAAACAGCAGTGATTTCGTAGTCTTTACAGATATTGTCTGAATCTAATTGGATTTTAATGAAATGATATTTCCTTTGTGATAAGTACATAAAAATTATGTTTTTAATTAACATCACAAGGTATAAGCTATAGATACCAAGTTTCAACAGAAGTAATATTACTTTAATGTTTTCTTCATTTTAAAAAAAGACAGAAGTAGTAACAACTACTAGGAAAAATGAGTGAATCAAATGGGCAATGATTAGTGACTGGGCCTTCTTATCCTAGAATTTTGACGCATTGGTAATGTCCATTTCCTTTTACATTAAAAATCTTATTAGTTGGTTTTGTTTTGAAAGACTTTCTAAAGTTTTTGTTTCATCTTTGTTATTCAGTTTTGACAGTGTTTGCATAGGATTGCAAATAAGCTCAGTTCACACTTTAATAAAATCATTTCAAGCAATGTTCATTATTTGTATTGAACCCTAAAAAGAAAGCAAAACGAATTTGTAACACAGGAAAGGATATTTGTGAAATGTACCCCATTTTTCACATGAAATGTTACCTATTAGACTCAGAAAAGGATTATTTGATTCCCAGGAAACATATGTGAGGAGGGATTGGTATTTAAAAGACACAGGAGTAAATAGGAAAAGAGATTTGTCTGTATAGTTTCAAAAATGACATTAAAAAAACCTGTGAAGGGAAACAAAAAACAAATTATAGCAAATCAAGCTCTGTCAGTCCTGTTGACCTGTCAACTTAAGATAGATTGTGCTGCTTCTGTTAGTTATTAATTATATTTCCATTACCTATCGGTAACTTGTATTAGAGATCTATACAGAGTGATCTATGCATTTGGTCGCTTACTAATTAACAAACTGATCATACTGCTTTATGATAATTGATTATAGACTTCTTTTCAAATTTTACCTCTTTTCATTGTATGTATGTGTATTTTATTAATAATTTTCAAAATATATTCTCGGATTTAGTTAAGCAGTAGTGCTCTTTAAAACATAAAAGTGGTTCCCGTGTAAGCGGCATATCAAAATGTGAAACTTTCCTCATGAAAGTTGGATGAAAACTGTGCCTCCTATTCTACAGCCCCAAACAGATGGTAGTCTGATTAACTCTTCCTGGTTTAACAATTCTTCTCACTCCGTGTCTAAACCATTTGAAGAAAACTAAGTGAACATGTGCAATCAGGACTTATCATGGGCATCCATAAGGCTAAAAGCCTAAAATTTTCAATTAAAGGAGACTTCCCAAATTTCTCAATCCAATGAGAATATTTGTGTGTTCCTTCACTAGTCACAACTAATCTACTTTAAAAGATTCTCAAATGTGAAAGAATAAAATGATACATGACATGACTCACATTCAAACAATGCAAATCGTGAAGTTCAAAGTTTTATCATTGGATATTTCAACTAAATATTTATTTGCAAATAAGTATATTTGCACTTTAATTTTTTTCTTTAGCCTTCTTAAACAGTTGACATTCTATAAACATGCCCATGTGGTGTAAGTTATTTTGTTTGATTATAGTTTTTTTTTAATTAAGGTATAATCTACATGAGAAAATTACACGAATCTTAAATAAACAGCTTGATTAATTTTAATGTATTTCTATATCTGTGTAACCACCTATCAGATCAAGACAGAGAATACTTCCAATAACACTGAAGGGTTCTTATTGCCTATTCTCAATTAGTAGCCCCCAAGAATAACAAGTATTCTTAGCACTATCATCATTATTAGTTTCACCTTTTGTGAAAATTCCTATAAATGGTCTAACAAATACTGTTTTTGCATCTAACTTCTGCCACTCAGCGTTGTGTCTGAGATCCATGTGTCAATAATCTACTATTTTTCATTGCTATGCAGAGTTCCAACGTATGAACATGCTATCATCAGTTTTCCCATTCTACTTCCAATGAACGCTTAGAGTATTCAAAGTTTTTGTCTATTTTGAATAAAGTTGTTTTTAATATTTTCATACAAGTTTTGTGATAGAAAGGAATACTCAACTATATGCCAGTGGAACTGTGATTATGGAGTCATAGGGAAGCTCCAAGGGCCAGCCAGATAAGAATGATGAGGGAGAAGAAAGGGAGAAGGGGAGGAAGGAGAGCAGAAGTAGAACTAAGAGAAGAAGGAAGAAGAGAAGAGAGAAAGAGGAAGAGGAAGAAGGAAGGAGAACAGGTGTCTGCAGCAGCAGCCTGCGCTGAAGGTGATGGGCAGGTGCCACTTCCCTGCAGGAAACAGAGAACAGCTCACTGAGATGTGTGGACTAAGCTCAGGGTATCTGTGGAGGTGAAGCAGAAACACAAACCACCTGTGAAGTTAACACTCGGGGAGTATGTCCTAAAGTCATGGGTACAAACCAGCATTACTGGCAAATGAAGATGCTCTGTGGAAGAAAACAGCCCCAATGCAGGCCTTTGCAATTCTCAGATAATAAAAAAAATGAACCTCCAATTTTTAAAAGTATAATAACAGTACCAAACCTACAAAGAAATAAGTGACCAAAAGTAAGAATGAGAAAAAAACACAAATGACAAAAATAGAATCCTGAGGAATTCAGATATTAAAATCACTCAATATAAAAGATAAAATAACTATACATGAAATGTTTAAAATGTGGACACACAGGTTTACTATAACTTTTAAGGCAAAAATATAGTATCTAAAAACAAATTTATACACAATACACGGGAATAGATTGCTGGTTGGAATGTAAAATGGCTCAGCCACAGAGGAATGCAGCCTCATAGCATTAGAATTAAACATGCACCCACTTCATGACCTAGCCATGCCAATTCTGTCTTTACACCTGAGAAATGAAAACTTAATGCTCACTCAAATTCCTATTTGCCAATGTGCATAACAACTTCATAAAACTGCCAAAAAAACTGGAAACAACAAAGTCATCTATCAACTGTTGTGTGGACCCCCCCCAAAAAAAGAAGTCTGTCCATCCAAGGGAATACTACTCAGAAATGTGAAAGAAATGGCTCTTGATAGTTCAACAACAGCTGAAGCTCAAAAGCATTACTCTAAGTGAAAAGTTTCCCTCAAAAGTGTAAAAACTGGACAAGTCCATAATATGAAAAGCTAAAAAAGGCAAAGTTACAGAGACACAAAACAGATTGACATCAACAGGGGCTGAGGCTGGGGAGAGGGTCAGAGAAAATTTCTTTAGATAGTTATGAAAACATTTAATATTTATATTATGGTGGTGGCTGCAACTGTGGAACACAATTTGTGTATTTTTCATAGAAATAACATAGATTTTAACATAAATGAATTAAAACAGGAAAAGCATTATCATCATAATACATATAACCAAATCATTTGATATTTTTCAACATGTACTCGTGATATAAACATTTATCATAAAGGCCTGTAGGGAAACTTCCTTCACTTAATGAAAGTATCTTATAAAAAATAAAGTATAAAATAAAGTCATATACAGCAATGACTGTAAATGTGGAAATATTAGAAGCATTCTCTTTAAAAAAAAGACTCTTTAAAAGAATAAGAAACATTGAGAGCACAAAAAGACAAGCCACAGACTTGGAGAACATATTTGCATATGACATATCTGATAGAGTTTTGTTATTCATAATATATGAAGAATTAAAATTGAACAATAAGAAAACTACCTGTTTAAAAAATGGACCAAAGCCTACAGAATGGAAGAAAATTTTTGTAAACTATGCATCTGACAAAGGTCTAATATTTAGCTTCTATATGGAACTTAAAGAAATTTACAAGAAAAAGCAAACGATCTCATTAGCAGGTGGGCAAAGGACATGAACAGACACTTTTCTAAGGAAGATGTACATGTGGCCAAAAATCATATGATAAAAAGCTCAGCAATCCTGATCATTAGAGAAATGCAAATCAAAACCACAATGACATACCATCTAACACCAGTCAGAGTGACTATTATTAAAAAGTAAAAAAATAACAGATGCTGGTGAGATTGAAAAGGAAACACTTATACGTGGTCAACCATTTTGGAAGACAGTGTGGTGATTCCTCAAAGGCCTAAAAACAAAAATACCATTTGACCCAGCACTCTCATTACTGGGTGTATATGCAAAGGAATATCAGTCGTTCTGTCATAAATACACATGCATTCATATGTTTATTGCAGCACTATTCACAGCAGCAGAGATATGAAATCAACCTAGGTGCCCATCAATGGTAGAGTAGACAAAGAAAATGTGGTCCGTATACACTATAGAATACTATGTGGTCACAAAAAAGACAAGATTATGTCCTTTGCAGGAACATGGATGGAGCTGGAGGCCATTATCCTTAGCAACTAACACAGGAACAGAAAATGAAATACTGCATTTTCTCACTTATACGTGGGACCTAAATGATGAGAATGCATGGACACATAGGGGGCAGTAACACACACTGGGGCCTATCAGAGGGTGGAAGGTGGGAGGAGAGAGATCAGGAAAAATAACTAATGGGTATTAGGCTTAATACCTGGGTGATGAAATAATCTGTACAACAAACTCTCATATTACAAGTTTACCTATATAGCGAACTTGCACATGTACCCCTGAACTTAAATTAAAAAGAAACAGATAAAAACTACTGTAATACAAATAGAAAATGAAAAAATGGCCCAAGGACCTTAAAAGACACTTCGCCATAGAACATATACAAATGGCAAATAAGCATCTGAAAAGAACCTTCACATCATATTTCATCAGAGAAACACAAACTAGAAGAACACTGCAATACCTCTATCCACCTATTAAAATGCCCCAGATCTGAAACACTGACACCAACGAATGCTGGTGAGAAGGTGGAGCAACTGGAACTCTACTTCATTGCTGGTGGAAATGCAAAGTGTACAGTCACTTTGGAAAACAGTTTGGCGGTTTCTGACAAAATTAAACATGCTTTAAACATAGAATCCAGCAACTACACTCCTTAGTATTTACCCAAAGCACTTGAAAGTGTAGGCCCTCAAAAATCCTTCACATAGGTGTTAATAGCAGGTTTATTTATAATTACTCAAACTAGAAACAGTGAAAATATCAGTAGCTGGCAAGGATTGGGGGCAGCGAAGGTTGAATAGGCAGAGTGCAGAGGATTTTTAAGGCAGTGAAAAACTCTGTATATACCATAATGATAGATCTACGTCAGTAGACATTTTTCCAGACCCGTTGAATGTACAACACCAGAAGTGAACTCGAATGTGAATTAAGGACTCTGGGTGATAATAATGTGTCACTGTAGGTTCATCGAGTATAACAAATACACCACTCTGGTGGAGGATATTGATAGTAGGGTAGGCTGTGCAGGTCGGGGCAGGAGTTTATAGGAAATCTCTGTAACTCTTTCTCAGTTTTGCTGTGAACCAAAAATTGCTTTAAAAAATAAGGTAGAAAAGTAAAAAAAGAATAGGAAATGGGCAACCTCTTCTATTTAACATCTAAACATATGTCCTAGAAAGCAGAGGGAGAAATGAAAAGAAATGAGATGTATAAGGATTAGAAGGAATGAGGGGGAAAGTCATTATCCAGAAATTGTGTTGTAATCTACACAGATAAGCCCAAATAATACACAGATTATTATAATTAATATTAAAATATAGCTCATGAGCTCAGTACATGATCTGTAAAAAAGTATATTGTCTTGTTATACATTTGTTTTGAGAGGCAAAAGGACTTTTGCAATTCAATGCTTTAGAAATATAAAAATAGGTACACTGCTTCAAGATGAAAAGTCCAGAAAATATATTTAATTAATTGACAGATTCATCTATTTATTAATGCCATTCAAATCCAAATATTTGTAAGCCAACTTTTATAAATATTGATTATAAAATAGCAATGCAAATAGGTCCTTATATTACTCAGTTTCTCTTTGAAACATGCACGCTGTGAAGCAGGGTTGAGCTGTGATCTGTATAAGCAGCAGGCATTTATGGAGAGGAAAGAATAAGATAACTGCCTACAGACTCTGAGTCAGTATGGCCAATGCTTTCACAAATTAAATTAAATAGCTGCAAGCCTCACTTTAATATCCCTTTAAGAGTCAAAAATACCGAAGCCTAATTTTTATATGGCTGTTTTCTCAAATAAAATTTTAATCTCTTATCAATACTCATTTCTTTCTTGACAAAAATTTTTACAAGCTATTGATGTAGCATTTCTTGGGCATAGTGTTTTCAAAGGGAAAGTGAGTTATAAAAAATGAAAAATAGCTTTGGTTAATAAAGCATGCCCAAAGCCCTGAAACATTATAAGTAAACCTATTTCCCAAAATGTTCATAAAACAAGGTGGATACAAATAATTAGAACCATATAGTGAAATACCCCACCTGTCTTGCTAATGGTAGTGATGACTACTAAAATATACCTTTGCTTAATCAGATAATGTAATGCAGAGATCAAAACCTGGTGTCAAGAAATAGATTTTAAAATGAAACTACGTCTCTTTGGAAAACAGTAAACTATGCAAAGGAATATATTGGAGGAATGCTGCTGGCATCTTAAGAGAACTAAGAGGCAATGTTATCACTCATAAAATAACAGGAACAGCAGAAAGTTAAAGGGATTGCAAACTTCAAATAATCACTTGTTGTATGAATTGCAGAGGTGTGCATCACCAGGAAAACATTTATGCTGGGAAATCCTTTGGTTTCGTAAAATGAGTAATTTGAATTTGAACAAACCACTTTTTGAGGATTTTGGAATGGATTTTATGGCTTACTTAGAATCATCACTCATGATTTGTGATTTTGAAAGAGGCCCTGAAACTCCTTGGCTTGATACCCATGGTCTTCCATTTTCAAATTCAACTCAACCTGTTTGTTCCACCTCTCAGTTTCTCTGAATTAGCTCTTATTCCTCAATGGTTGTGTTGATTTTTCTCCTTAGAGCTGGAACATACTGTTCCAATTTCGGATCAGATTTTGCCTTCAAAGTTTCAGGCAAGGTCAAGTTCTACTCCTTGTTGTCTTTTCACCGACTTTTTATGTTCTCCCTACATGCAAAATATATTGATGACCTACTATCCACAAAGCACTGTCCTGGACCCTGGGGAGACAGCCTTAGTCAAAAGAGAGATAATTCCTATTTTAAGTATCATATTGGCTAGTGGAAGTGAAAACGAACACATAAACAAAAATATCTGCATAACAGGTCAGCAGAGGAGAGCATGGGGAAAAGTAAAGCAGGAGATGAGATGGGAGGTATGGGAAGCTCTGCCCTGTAGAGTCTTTGGGGCCATTATAAAGACTTTGGCCATTGGGCATCCCTTATTACACATTTTTAAAAATTGCTGACAGAATTTCTCATAATTCAATTACTTCATTTTCCTTATTTCCCTCTAACATTTAATTGCACACAATAGATTCATGAGGTCTAATAAGTTTGAGATAACTCCAAAAGTATTACAAATGACAAAGACTGAATAACATGATTGACTTCTCAGAAATTCAAACCAAAATGATAAAATATAATTTCCAATTATTAAATTAGCTAGGATGTTTTTATTAGAGAGATCCTAGGTTTGAATAGTAACCAATGAAAAAAATAATGTGTGCATTTGGGGTAGGAATATGGATTGATACAGCCTTTCTAAAGTGGAAATTATTTTTAAAGGAAGCAATATTCTTTTTCTAAAAAAATTTATAAACTGTTCCAAACTTTTATCCGCTTTGAATCCTTTCTAGGCATACAATGTAGACTAGGGTTTATCACACAAGATATTTATTACTGATTATTTAATGAAAAAAATTGGGAAACTAAATGGCTGTAGTCAGTTAAATAATTACTTAAAGAGGAAATTAAATAATAAGCATCCTCTAGATATGTCAATTCTGATTCAAAGAAAATAAAAAAGACCTTCTAAAGGAAACTAAAATACAATGTTAATAGAAATTATTAAGAAATCATCTTACACCTCCCTAGATGAGAGAACTGGAGTTGAAAACATGGCCATCCAACTAGACACCACTTTCCAGTAAGCTTTGCAAGCAAGGTGTTGCTATATGACCAACTTCTGGCCAATGATTTGTGAATGGAAGTGATCATTGAAGCTTCTCTTAACAGGAATCAACCTATCTTTTCCCTGTTCTTTCCTCTCATCCTGCTTCCTGAAATGAACACCTCCTGGCATAGAGTGTGAAATAATAGACAATGGAGACTTGGAAGGGTCTGAGAGTGGGAGGGCAGATGAAAGGAAATTGTTTAATAGCTACAATGTATGTTATGCAGGTGACTGATACACTAAAAGCCATGTAACAAAATTATACTTGTTGACTTTTTAAAAAATCTTTTAATTAACACATAATAGTTGTACATGTCTATGGAGTACATGGTGACGTTGCAATACATATAGTGCATATGTACAATACATATAGTACAATCAGCTCATGGTAATTAGCATATCCATCATCTCCAACACTGATTATTTATTTGTGTTGGGAGCATTTAATATCTTCCTTCTAACTAGTTGAAACTATAAAACATGTACAATATCATGATGCCTATATAGAAACAATAGAATCCAAAGTAAAGGAATTTACTCAAAATGTTGAATATTATGCTTGTACCTGGGCTTAAAAAAATCTTAATTTTTAAGATTTTAAAAGTAATATTGGCCAAATAGAGTTTAATTAGAATAAAGCAACCGAAAAACACAGCATTTTATATCACAATTAGATGTTATTTGAGATCTTATGATGGAATTTTTGGTTCTTTTGACGGCACAGGAAAAAAAGAAAGACTTGACTGCTATTCGGAAAGATTGAAAAATTTGAAGTTTATGAATTTCTTTATACTAATTAATAAATGGAAACAAAACAAAAATACCTCACAGTAGTTGCCAGGATAGCCAATTTGGAAACAAGTTAGAAGCTAAATGCTGAAGGCAGCAAAATGTGATAGAAGAGTCTCTGGTGACTCATAAGGTACCATGGTAGTCTTTGCCTCAGAGCACCTAACCAGAATTTTACGTGGAAAAATAATTTAAAAAAAACTTCCAACTTGTTCAAACTATTGTTATTTTGTTTCTCTCTTCTAAAAAGATTGGTCCCATATCCTAAGAAATTCACTTTTCTTCTTGATGTTTTTGTACATTCTCTAATTTTTCTACCATGATCATGAGCTAATTTATAAATATAAAACTAAACACATGAAGTCAGCACAATTATCAGGATGCCTATATAGAAACAGTAGAATCCAAAGTAAGGGAAGTTACCGAAAATGTTGAGTATTCTGCTTGTTTCAGGGCTTAAGATAAATAATAATGAAAATAATAATGGTCAAAAATAATAATGGTCAAAAAAGATAAAGCATTATATATCACAATTAGATGTTATTGAGATCTTGTGATGGAATTTGGGGTTCTTTTATCTGACAGCGTAAGAAGAAAGGAAAGACTTGACTGTTGTTGTTAAGTATTGGTTTTAAATGAAGATGAAATAGGCATGATTTTAATAGTACAAATGCCCAGAAGATAAATGGTAAGGTACTGTGACACAAAAAGCAACTCAAATAAAGAGGAACATTTGTACCTCCAAGCTTCCCAGAAATGGAATTTCTTACACTGAAAGAAAGGAAGGGCTAGGTCACAGGAAATGGCCACAAAGAGATGGACTGCTTGAGTATGTGGATTCTACACTTGGTAGCCTATGTAATAGATTCTGATTCCTCAGGAGACTGCTATATTTCAGTTCTGAGATTCTCTGACTACATGAGTGTATTTTGATTATTTAAGGGAGTATCAACTAGGGTGCTCCCTTATTGATTTGAGTATATAAGCAATAAAGCTCATAGGTTTAATTTCATTAGTTACAAGTTATACTGGTTAACTTTTTTTTTTTTTTTTTTTTTTGAGACAGAGTCTTGCTCTGTTGCCCAGGCTGGAGTGCAGTGGCGTGATCTCGGCTCACTGCAACTTCTGCCTCCCAGGTTCAAACAATTCTCCTGCCTCAGGCTCCCGAGTAGCTGGAAATACAGATGCAGGCCACCAGGCCCAGCTAATTTTTGTATTTTTAGTAGAGACGGGGTTTCACCATGTTGGCCAGGCTGGAACTTCTGACCTCAGGTAATCCTCCCACCTCAGCCTCCCAAAGTGCTGGGATTACATTCACGAGCCACCGTGCCCACCAGTACTGGTTGACTTTTAAAAAAATCTTTTAATTAACACATAATAGTTGTACATGTCTATGGAGTACATGGTGATGTTGCAATACATATAGTGCATATGTGCAATACATATAGTACAATCAACTCAGGGTAATTAGCATATCTATCATCTCCAACATTGATTATTTATTTGTATTAGAAACCTTTAATATCTTCCTTCTAAGTAGTTGAAACTATATAATATGTTATTATTAACTATAGTCATCCTACAGTGCTATACAACACTAGCACTAGTCCTCCCATCTAGCTGTAATTTTTTGTCCTTTAACAAATCTCTCCCAATAATTCATTTCATACAGATGAATTAAAATACCCAAACTCAACGCTGTATTGCCCTGCATGATACAGGTAATTCTAAACCAAAGTTGACACTGTACACAGGATCATCTCACAATTTTTCACTGCACTATAAATGCTGCTTAGTATGTACAGTTAGAACTCACTAAACATAATGGATAGGTTCTTGGAAACTATGACTTTAAGTGAAATGACATATAAGATAACCAATTTCGCCATAGGCTAGTTGTTATAAATAAGAGTAAAGTTTCTATAGCATATTTCTCTGGTTAAAAAATTTCACCAAACTTCTAAATGAAGACCAGAATACTCTAACATTAGACATGGAAATAAATGTGAGCTATACATACATTTAAGAAAGACTAATAAAAACAAGTAAGATAATTATTTACCTGCTTATTCCAGTTCAGGGTCTCAGGTGGCCAGAGTCTATCCCAGCAGCTCGGGTGCCAGGCAGGAGCCCACCCTGGACAGGACACTATCCCATCCCATGGCACGTGCACATGCGCGCGCACACACACACACACACACACACACACATTCACTCACACTGGGACCAGGTGATATTCTGTTTCACTGGATGGGCACAGCTTTGGGATGTGGGAGGAAACCCACACAGACATGAGGAGAACATGACAACTCCACACAGATAGTGGCCTTGGCTGAGAATCGATATTTTTTCTCATCAACATTATAATAAAGTGATGTTGAATGAAGCAATGTTATTCCAAGACCTGCTATAGCTGCTGAGAAAAGTGGCCATGCAGCCACAGAGCCTCTGTAAATATAAACTTTAGAAGAGGCCTTGTGGCTTTTTATCTCAGAGTGTCACTTGTCTGTATAAGAGATGGTAAAAGACACTTTACTATCTATCCACTTTACCATTGTTTGACACCTCCCTCCCCAATGCGGCATGCAATTGGCCATGGAGGGACATTGCTTCCTGGAGACCTCCCTCAATGCATTCTGCTGGAGTGATCCAAGTAGCAAAGGCCTCAGACCTGCCTCGGACACCGCAGTTTCCCTGACAAGTGGATGCAACTCCCAACCCTCACACCTTACAACTTCTCCTGAATTCTCCAGCTTGTACTGAAATTGACATGAATGCTGAACAACTGCAATGGGCAATTATAGTAATTCTGAAACTGGGGAGAGAGGAAAGCAGCTGAATGAAGTAGGTTCTGCCTCTCTGTTGGAAGAACTGTTAAATAAAGAGGGTGGGAATCTAGCAGTCCCTTGAGAGCATCTCAGCAGAGGCAGGCACAGACAAGCCTGGTGAACCCTGTCCTAGACGGGTACTGTCAGCTTGCCTTTTTATGGGCACACACACTGAGGCAGTGCCATTGCGAACTCAGTCACCAGATGTCTCATGAGGCTTTTGGGGGGAGAATTGCTCATCACCCCAACTGGCTACACACCACAGAGGCAACTGCCCTCTGCTAATTGCAAGAAGTGCTGAAACAAGTCTTAGGTTCTGGCCAGGTGCTGGGTGAATGTAATTTCCTTACAGAGTCTCTAACCCGTAATTGGATACTTGCAAATGCTTCTGCTGGTGATGGTGTCCATGCTGCTGCTGCTGAGATTCGTGATGAGTTAGGCACAATCTCGGTAGGAACTGGAGCACACAGAACAACTCCACCATCCACAGAGTTCACCGCCATGTTATTTGTTATAACATGGTCCATTTTTCTTCCCCCTGCTGAGTAGAAGCTGTTAGGAAGAGATTAGAAAGCCTATAACCATAATGGAATATAAGGGGTCACAAGGATAAGAGGAAACTAAGACCTAAAGGAAATAAGAGAGAGAAGAAAGTAGAATTGCTTGGGAAAGTTTGGCTGAAATGGGTCCTTAGTTTAAATTTAATTTTGGTTTAAGAAGTAGCGCTCAAGGTTAAAGCACGATGCAGTCTCTACACGTATATCCCATGTGGAGTGAGGACAGGTGCAGAGCTGCCAAGACTCTGATTGAAGAAACCACCTGAAATCCCCTGACTGGCAGCCTTGGTGGAGGGAGGTGTCCAGGCATGGCTTGTGTGCTGGTCCACGGACAAGGTGAGCTCGGCATGCGATTTTCTCTGGCAAACCTACCTGTAAACAGGGTGGATTAGATTGGAGATTCCTCTTAATGCCTGAAGAGGCTCACATGCTTCAGAAGCCAGTTGGCTGCCTACACATCTTACTTTTCAGACATAATAATCATTCAGAGAGAGAGTATGCAAAGTGAGACTGTCAAAAGTGGGGCTAAATGACATTCATAGGTAATTTGTGATGCTAGTAATCCAAACTATTATTATTAAATTTTTTTTACCTATTTGGGATGTTTTAATATGCTGTACATGAGAAAACAAAACCTTCCCTAACTCAGAGGGAAATGCAACCTCTGCATTTTGATTTACCTCCCTCAAGGTAAACCTCCCTTGATGTATCCTAGCTGCCCTCATGTCTGGATAAGCAACATGAAGTTCCCAGCTTCTAGCACAGGAGAATCTAGGCATGAAGATTAGGTTTAGTGTTATTTGACATTTAAATATCCAATTTGCTGAGATGACACATAGAGACTATAGTTATTTGTGTTACCACTGTGAGTATGTGTCAGTTGTCCGAGAATTTTGCCTGTGGTGGTGAGGAGCAATGGAGAGGAAGAGTGTCAGGGAGCGTAACAATTAAACATACACTTTTAAAGAGTAGAGGTTTGGGCTTTTCCATGACTACAGTGATTTTTGGTGACCATTATGCTGGCTCAGATGGTCAAATCATATTTTATTAGAGTGACTACTCAACAAGGACAGATCCAAGGAAAGCCCTCATCACTGTTGGCTAAAGCATGGGCTTCTCAGTCTGGCAATCCCATGTATAAGTTAGCTACAACAAATGGCACTCTGTGACCCCATTGTAGATGGCAGTAGTGTAAAGTGTTTGCTAATGGCATGTACTTGGACTCCTTGTTTCTGCTCTTTTGTAGAAGCTAAAAGATACTGTGTGTCTGAGGGAGATGATGTTAAGCTTCCCATCTGTGGCCACATTTGTCAAAATAAAGCAAAACCACCTTCCGTCATGGCTGCAAGGGTGCTGTGCCATTTGAGTATAAATCACATATTAACAGATTGGCCATAATACCTAAGAGAATAAGATGTGCCTGCTTTAAAGGCAAAAGCTTGTATCATGCCAGATGCACTTCATTTACAAAGCACTTCAAGGCTGACCACGTGTGCCCATAACACCTTTGTCACTAGGTGCCAGAGTTAGAAGGTCAGGGAAATGAGCTTGTGTAAGCTTTGTGACAGATGGTTGTCACTCACAGCTGTTTATGCCTTCAAAACTGCTGATAAATAATTGCGAGGCATGTATCTCTGGAGTTGTGAAGAATTCTGTGTCTTGTATACTCCAGTCATATTCTTTATTTTTATTCTCTTTTAGTTTTATTTTTTTGAGATGACGTCTTGCTCTTTCGCCCAGGCTAGAGTGCAGTGATATGATCTTGGCTCACTGCAACCTCTGCCTCCCAGGTTCAAGGGATTCTCCTGCCTCAGCATCCCAAGTAGCTGGGACTACAGGTGTGCACCACCACACCCAGCTGACTTTTGTATTTTTAGTACAGACAGGGTTTCACCATGCTGGCTAGGCTGGTCTCAAACTCCTGACCTCCAGTGATCCACCTGTCTTGGCCTCCCAAAGTGCTGGAATTACAGGTGTGAACCACCGGGCCTGGCATCCAGTCATATTCTTTAAGGGCCCTTTTGCGTCTAAGCCACACAAACCCTCAGGGAAAAAAATTCATTCTGCACAAACATATATAAAGTGTAACTTAAAATTGGGAAATAATACATTGGCATGAGGGAAGCTCTCCTGGATCCCTGCTGAAAGGTAAAATCCAGAGTTAAAAATAATTCTCCCCTCTCCTACCCCTGTGCATGCACATACAAACACACACACACTCACACACACACTCACACAGCTTAGATCCAAAACTTATAGCTGTCTTCCATACTACATTAATGTCTTAATCTATTTGATACAGTTACAAAATGATTATGTGTATACTCTACATAACTATATAAAGATATAATTTATATATTTTCTTTTGATCTCAGAGTTTTCTTCACCTCTTCTCTTGTATCAGTCTCACCATGCTCCCACAATAAACTGCCACAAACAAGATGGCTTAAAAATAACAGAAATGTATTCTCTCACAGTCCTGGAGGTGAGCCATCTGAAATCAAGGTCTCAGCAGGGCCATGCTCCCTCTGAAAGCTCTAGGAGGGATTTCTCCCTGGGCTTTGTGGTCTTCTGGCTCCCGGCTTACCTTCCCTGGTGGGTGTATTACTCCAGTCTCTGCTTCTGCCTTTAGATGGCCTTCTGCTCTAGGTATTCTCTGTGGATCCTGTCCTCTTCTCATAAGGGCACTGGTTATGAGGCCCACCCGAATCCAGCATGACTTCATCTTATCTTAATGAATTGCATCTGCAAAGACCCTATTTCCAAATAAAATTACATTCTGAGGTTTCAGGTAGACCTGAACTTTTTGGAGATAGAATTCAACCCACTACAGGAGTTGCTATAAAGGAGTTACCTAATTTGGGCATTCATCTGATCTATTATTGGTAAGCATGTGGGGAGATAAAAATGATTCCTTGCTTCTATGGTGTTTCAGTTATTGCTGAAATCTGCAAATCAAAAGATTCCAGACGCTCATAAAGAGACATTTGAGGACAGTGGTGCTCTACCTGCTCCTTGGTCATGTGAAATGGTGCCACAAGGATTTGGAAAAGGATCGCAATGTTGAAAGATAACTATTTCTCCAAGCTGTTAGTTTCTAGTCCAAGATGTGCCCCTTGGAAACCAGCCACAAGTATGTCTCTGAAGAATTTTCACATTGCCTATTGACTTACACACACACACACACAGTCACACCTCTCAAGCTGTTGGAAGCCAAATTGATCTTTACCTTTCTCACACTACCCTTTTCCAGCACAGTTGCTTCCAGATTTGAGTTTCTGTATCAGTAACCAAATGAGTGTGACCAAGCTCCTTTACTGAAAGCACACACACAAACAAAAACCACAGATCAGAAACATGAAAATGTACTCAATTTATGTGACTAGTGTGGTTACTTTCACATTAGGTCAAGTTATGATAAGAAAGGAGGATCGGGGTGATATTAAAAAGAAAGCCAAAGAGAGAAAGCATGGGGAGAGAGAGACAAGAGTAAGAGAAGAATGATGGAGAGAAAGTGGCTTAAACTTGATATGAGCTGGGAGAATTTTAGATGAAAAAATAAATTACCACATTTTCTTAAAACACAAGACAATGTCACCAGCTGAGCAGAATTTTGTTTACAACTAATAACTGACATCCACATAGCAGGCACTGAACACCAGGCGCTGTTCTTTCTGAACACCAAACACATTTTCTCTTTCTTTTTTTTCTTTCTCTCTAATTTAATCCTCACAACAACCTGTGATCTAATTTTATATCCAGAAACTGAAGTGCAGAACTTAGAACTTGCCCAAGAATTGCAAGCAGGTCTGCTGGCTCCAGATTCTGGGTTCTGTCTCCAATTATAAAGTGCTGGTTGGAAGGTAAACATCTAACATTCAGTATACAACCAGTAGTCATCTATCATACAAGTAGTTTGGAAAAGAGTTTGGTACTCTGCCACCTAATACCATTAAACACACACAGCTCCTTGGTGACCCAACAATTCCACTCCCAGCAATTCCGTACACACTTAGAAGAGGCAACACATACAAGAATGCTCACAGCAGTCAGATTCATAACTGCACATAAGTAGAAACAACCCATATGTTCATCGACAGTCGATTAGATAATCACAGTGTGACTCTCACAGAATAATTCTGGACAACACCGAAAAACTACATTTATATGCATGAGAATGGAGGAGTCTAAGAAATGTTGGATTGAGGGGGGAAAAAGCCAGAGATATTTTATAAAGATTAAACAGGAGCCACAGTTAATAATATGCTTTTAGAGACACATGCACTGGTAAAACTATGGAAGAAAAAATAAAAATAAAAATAAGTGGTGACCTTTTAGTGGGGAGGGAAGAAGTAGAATTGGGGAGATACAAGATGTGTCACAAACTTTTAACTTTGAGTTAAGGAGTGAGATCTTCGGTATGATGTACTTTCCTTCTTTCTTACCTTCATAAACATTGTGCATGGGTTGTGGTTAATTTCCATTATCTTAAAAAGAAAATGAATAAAAGATAATGGAGTGAACATGGTATGGGAGGGATTATGGAGGTAAGGGGTAGATTACTCAGGCTGAGAAGTAACTAAGATAGAACTTAGTGAATAAATACTTCAGGAATAAATTATGGAGTGGTACATCTACATAATTTTACTGGCTCTTCTAGTTTCAAATTACATGTTCAATTCAGAGCTCCCAAATATTCAGTTTTACATTACTATCTGGTGAGAGTGAAATATTTTCATCCACAAAGGGAAAAAAAATACCAATGCAAATGGAGTGAACTAGAAACACATCAAAATTTTAGTTATCCATGGATAGGAATGTGAATATAGCATGTATCAGAAAAGGATTTTGGCTACAAGTTTGTCTACAAAGTTAATAAAAATTGTTATTCTCAGTAACAGTTTGTAAAGCTGAAGTTCTTTGTAGAGGATAAGTAAAAGTTGCATGCAGGATGTTAATGCATCCTGTAGCTTTCATTTAAGACTGTATGAAACAGACAATGGGCCAAACACACCCAGTATGCTTTGAAAATTGACTTTAACATACTTTCTGGCTATTTTAAAGAAAAAACTAAATAAACACTAATCTGTTACTTTATTTTAGTACCTGATTATACTGAGATAGTCTCAGAACTTCTTACCTCTACATTTTAACCTAATTTTTAACAACTATATAGTAAAATACCTATGCCATAGTTATATGGTGTGAGGTACAAGTGTAGTTCAATAAATATGTGTTGAATAAACGTATTAAACAAATAAGGGGTCTCACAGTGTGGGTAGCTCTGTAATACTCTGGGAATTTTGTGCCTGTGCATTTGCAAACTTTTCGTTTCTTCTTATAAGATTTGCATCCTATTTAGGAACTTCAGTTCACAAACTTACTTTCCTAAACCCTCTAAATACAGTATTCTCTCCTATCCACCTGTTTCTACTTAGTTTTCAAGGCCATAGGGCTGGCAAAGCGTCTCGGGTTAACCAGGAAATGTTGACAAGGATAAAGGAGGGAAGAAATGTGAACAGAATTGCTCCTTTTGGATGATTAATGTAATCCATGGAGTTAATATAAAGTAATATATTTTATTTCTTTATTTTAAAGGTAAACAATATTAGTACCCACTCCTCACACAATTTTTTTTTTTTTAAAGAATCCATGTAACTTGTCAAAACATAGTGATGCTATAACCACCTTTGTATCTATATGGGAAAAGAAGCATCCTTTTTCAATTGTTTAAACTTTATTTATGTAAGATGCATATATTTAAAATAAAAACAAAATTTTAATTGACAAGTAACTATTTTAAATATTAATAATATTCAAAAATGTCATAGCTCATTATTTTAAAATTATTTTATTTAAATCATTTTGAAGAATTATCAATATAAGATAGATTTTGTGTCAAAGCACAAGATTTTATTAAGAATGAACAAAGAGGAAAAAAGACTTGCATTTATTGAGCACAAGATATATGCCAGTGGTTCTCAAATGGTTTATTTCATGAATTATTCCAATAGATCTCTAAAGGATATATTATCCTTATCTCAAATCAGCAACCGGAGATTCAGAAAAGCTAAATAACTTGCCCACGGTCACACAGTTGACGTTGATAGAACCAAGATTCAAATATTCTCCTTCTAATGCATATTATCATATTATATTATTATATTATATTATCATAATATATTATCATATATTATGCATATAATGCATATTATTATAATAATGCAAATATTCTCCTTCTAATACTCTCTTTCTTTGCTTTGTGGCAAAGGCCTGACTTCTGTAACTTAAGTTCTGAAGGAAATCAATATGTTAACATCCTTTCTATCCAAAAAGGCATTCAAGTAAATCTTTTTATTATCAATTTCTTCTCACATTGATAAGTGAAGAGAGAGTTAAAGAGAAAGAAATTAAAATACCTAATGGTGCTATAGACAACTGAGAAGATAGATGTATGTATTACCTTCACATAGTATTAATGTAACACATACAATCAATTAATATAATTTATAGTTAATGTAGTACAATATAATAAGCATAATCAATTAATGTAGTTTATAGGTAAATGCAAAATAAGGATATAAATGCTTTCAAATTATGATTCTCACACCTTGCTCAATGTCTTATGTCTATACAAGATAGTTAGAAATCCAAGACACAGTCTTGAAAAGGAGAGAGACCAAGTAAAAATGATGATAAATAAAATAAAGGTCTTAAAAATCTCATAATAATATGGCTATACCCAATTAAGCTGTTTGGGAAAATTAACAGAGATATAAATATGGAGAATTTCTCACACCTTGCTCAATGTCTTATATCTATACAAGATAGTTAGAAATCCAAGACACAGTCTTGAAAAGGAGAGAGACCAAGTAAAAATGATGATAAATAAAATAAAGGTCTTAAAAATCTCATAATAATATAGCTATACCCAATTAAGCTGTTCGGGAAAATTAACAGAGATATAAGTATGGAGAAGCATGTTTATGTATCAAGACCAATGTTTGCTTTCATTTGCCTAGAATATTGACCCAGAGGTTAGAGGTAGACCAGGAGGCTACAGTACAGTGAGGAAGACTTAAACTAACCAGACTTAGCCAGGACAAACTTAGCCACTATGAGGAAAGAGCTCACTAGGGCCATTAAAAGGAATACTGATTTATATACCTGGTTGAAGATTCTAAAGTGTGTTGATATGAAACTGTAGAGTTATGTAATTTGCCTCAATTGCCCTCAGTGTCATGAGTCAAGGAGTAGAATAGAACATGTGTCTGTTGATTCAGGATTGGGCATTTGGAGGAACAGAATGTAAGAGAGTAAAGAATTCTGGCAAGAGTGGGTAAGCTAGCGAGTCATGCACTAGACAACGGACTGAAGGAGCCAGCAGTGTACAACTCTGATGTGATCTGTGGCCTTGCTGATTTAGCATTTCATTCTAGATGTGAAATTCACATAGTGCCCAATATGTGTTTGGCACTAAGCAACTGCATGTCACATAAGAACAAAAATAAACAAATTATTAAAAGGAGAAACTATGGGCCTGCATCCAGCTTTTGATGAAAACTTGTTAATACTCTATATGTTGCCAATAAGATCCTAAACTATAAAAATATTTTATGGTAAAATTATCATTAGGATAACATAGTAACTAGGTTCAACTCTGCTCCTAAGTTTCTGAACCTTGTGGAGTTCTGTGTAACTGGCCAGAAATATCTACCAGTACGGGGACCGCAATAGCACTATGGTTATAAAATATATTTGTTAGCATATAAAATTATGAACTTTCACATTTTATCCTTGAGTAGTGCATTATCTGGCTTTTGCCTCTGTATGTCATTGATTCTTTAACCACAATACTTTAAGATTGAATATTAAAATATCTGGTGTTACACTTAAATGACTTCATTGTTTTATTTGGAGTTTGATCATGGTTTGATCCTTAACAATGTTAAGATGATTAATAATTTTCAGTAGGTGACATACATAATCCATGTCTCTAAAAATAATTATGTTTATCATTGAATGATTTCCTGCTAAATCCCTGGTGTTCTGCTAACCAATGTGTAATCATCACAAGGACCCTACCATATAGGATATTGTCTCCAATTTACAGATATCAAAACTGGGGCTCACTCAGGCAGTAAAAATAACTAGCCTAATGTGCCACAGCAAATAAAGCATAACACATGTCAAATAGTATCTAAGTCTTTTTCCCTTGCAGAGTCTATTTTCTTAATTCTAAATTAATGCAATGTACAATTGCTTAAAAAATGTGTATTACTGTTTTATTGTTCTGCGTGTTAACACTAGCTTTGAATCTATGTATCTTAAAAAACATTAGATTTGACTTAAAATTTTATTGTTGATTGAGAGTAAAGATTTTACAATCCCGTATTGCACACTAAGATATAAGACTCTGGAGTCTTTTCAGTTTGAACAGGAGAAAAAGCTGATAGCGTTCTTCTAAAAGGCTGGAATCTCAGGACCATTTCTTGCTAAACAGTTGTCATTACATTTGGCCTCCTTCCTGATTTTCTGAAAAGATGGGTAGTAAATACTGGCCACTTGGCCATTTTGACAATGCACTAAAACACATCTATCTAGGAGGTCATTATTCTAATGGCCCTCAGGATAGAATTGCCAGATTTAGCAAATAGATACAGGATGCTCACTTACATTCGAATTGCAGACAAAGAATGGATTTTTTTCAGTACAAGTATATCCCATTTAATACTTGGGACATACTTATGCTTAAAAACGTATTCACTGTTGATCTGATATTCCATTTTAACAGAATGTCCTGTATTTTATCTGAGAAACTTACCCTAGAAGCACGGCTTGACAGAGTCAGAGATCAGCATTGTTCAATTCCATAATTATAGATGAGCAGGGAAAACTGCCCTGGAAAAGCATATTTTCAAGCAGACATGAAATTCTTCCCAATTCTTAGGTGAAATGCTTCTGATTCCACTTGGGCAGACGATCCTGTCTCATAGGCTCATGGCAAACAAATGCTTGATGAATGGTTATTGGCCAAAGGCAGTACAAGAGAGGCTGGGGCGAGGCCAAATGGAAACTTAATGAATCCTTAAATGAAGAGGGGGTTAGGGGAAAGCAATTGGCAAGTAGTTCCTCTTATCCAGGAAGAAATTATGCAACATGAAATGGAAACATCTTTTCTTTAAGCCTCTTATCTTTGGGGTTTACTACAGTACACCCTTATTGTTTTTAAGAAGAGCTACTTGGTTAACATCTTTCTGTTTGGATTTGCTACAGTTTCCTATGGTTACAAGGTTCCCGGGGACCTTTTAAATGAATATATTAAAAGTAAGAGTAGGATTTTCTCAATAGGCTGATAAAAAATTGAATTAGCCCATAGTAATGATGTAGCCTTACGTTGTGTACTTCACAGTGAGTTTACTCACTTCACCTCAGAATAGATTGTTTTTCTTTCAATACCCTCAATCCAAATGGCAAAATGTAAATACAATATACCTCTAAAGATCCATACAGGAACAGGGAATTTTACATATTACTTCTGTCTTTAGAAAAATCGATCTAACTGTAGCACATACTAAAAGAAAATCACTCTGAAAAGGCTGAGTTAGGGAAGAAAGGATGCTTATAACCATAAATGAATATCTGTTTCCCCAAATAAAAAAGAATTAAAATGACAGCAAGAGTAACAAACATTCATTTTTAAAAGAAGGTGAGCTTCATTTGAATTTTACCTGACTGCTTCTTAATAATGCAGACATTTCGATTGTTCCATCTGGATAGTGAAACAAATGTTTCACTGAGGTCAGTGGAGTGGGTGGTATGTAACAGATATTTCGCTCTGCTCATTTGATATTCTGCTGGAATCTGGTGGAGGTAGTTATGGGAAAGGCATTTCAAATTTTTTTGATGAAGCTCCTGATAGCATAATGCGGGTATATATTTTTATGAGTAAATGCAATACACTGAAAAAATCGCATTTAAAAAATGGGTAGGGTTTGAAACTGCGAAGCGAGATTATGTAATTTTGCTACCTCACACGTGCTCTGCCCTGTGGCCCATTCTTTCTGCATGTTGCTTTGCCCATGATACACCTATCAGCAGAGTGTGGCTAGTCTTGGGTTCTGTTGCCTGGCACTATTAAGTCCTCAGCATGTTGCCCGAGATGGTGGGAGCTCTGTAAGTATTTGTTGACTGAATGAATACATGAATTATTAATTAAATCAATTGCATGCTGACTCTGTTTCTTTGCCAATACTGACAGTGTTTTCTAGACTAACTCGAGGTGAGTTAAAAACCAACTAGACACATGACAAGTGCTTCTGCACGAGTAACCCTGGTCGTTGGTGAAATGTCCTTCTGCAGTGCCCAAATTTGAATTACAAGTATTTCCAGAGTAATTCATCAATAATGATTTTCTTTAGTTATATACCTCTGATCTCATGACATTGGTATGCTAACACAAGGTAGACAGATAGATTAGATAGATAGATAGATAGATAGATAGATAGATAGATAGATAGACAGATTCATCTGCTATAAATACACTACTTGGGTGACAACTATTTTCCTGAAGCCTAGCTTAAATGACTGTTCACTATATTAAATTGAACAGTTAATTATTAAAATGTGTTCATATTTACATTTGGCACCCCAATTATGTCCAAATATAATCTCTCACTCCTGGTCTTACACTATATGTGATATTAGATAAATTTGATTGTTTCCTCACTCTTGAATCACTTTTTTCACTTGCATTCTGAGATCTCACACTTCCCTGGTTTTTCTCCTACATCATTAGTTATTCTTTCTTGTTCTTTTTTTTGCCAAATCCTTCCTCTCTTCTCAAAGTCTAAATGTCAAAGTTCTTTGTGACTCAATATTTGGGAATCTTTGGGTCTCTAACTACATTATTACCTAGATCAGAAGTTACAAAACTTTCACAGTTCTTGGTGCCTTTCATTTTTCAGTAATGGTTTTCAGACCACCCCAAGGCCAAAAGAAATGCCTAACTTCTATTTATTAGATAGTTAGGTCAAAATGCCTTACTAAGTATTTACACCCTGTGGTAGGCTGAATTATGGCCCCAAAGATATCCAGATCCGAATCCCCAGATCTGTCACCTTATATGGCAAAAGAGGCTTTACAGACATGAATAATTTAAGGATCTTAACGTAGGGAGATTTTCCTAGACTACCTGGATAAACCACCATATTCACAGTGGTCCTTAGAGGAAGGAGGAAAGAGGGTCAAAGGAGATAGAAGGTGATATGATGATGGAAACTGATAGAGTTTGAAGATACCATGCTGCTGGTTTGGAAGATGGATGGAGGAAGGGTTCATGAGCCAGGAATGCAAGAGATATAGGAAAAGGGAGGAAAATGGGTTCTCCCCTGGAGCATCTAGAAAGAATGTGGCCCTGCCCACATCTTGATTGCAGCCCAGAGAAATCATGTCAGAGTTTTGACTTCCAGAGCCAAAAGAGAGTAGTTTGATGTTATTTTAAGTCACAAAAGTTGTAGCAATTCATTACTGTACTCACAGGAAATGGATATATGTCCTAATAGCCTCATAGTCATATTATAAATTACACAAATTTGAAAGAAAATATAATAGTATTCATATTTTTCACTAGTGCAATTTATGCACCTGTCGTGCACTACACAATTTCTCATATCCCCCAATCTAATTGGACATGGCCACCCCCGCTTCCTGTTCCACACTGATTTTCATGTAGTAGTTGCATTCTTATCATACTTCACAAAAATATGATATCATTGAAAGGAATGTGGTTCAAACTAATGTTGAAAATGTTTTTTTTTTTTTTTTAATTATACTTTAAGTTTTAGGGTACATGTGCACATTGTGCAGGTTAGTTACATATGCATACATGTGCCATGCTGGTGCGCTGCTGCACCCACTAACTCGTCATCTAGCATTAGGTGTATCTCCCAATGCTATCCCTCCCCCCTCCCCCCTCCCCCCTCCCCACCACAGTCCCCAGAGTATGATATTCCCCTTCCTGTGTCCATGTGATCTCATTGTTCAATTCCCACCTATGAGTGAGAATATGCGGTGTTTGGTTTTTTGTTCTTGCGATAGTTTACTGAGAATGATGGTTTCCAATTTCATCCATGTCCCCACAAAGGATATGAACTCATCATTTTTTATGGCTGCATAGTATTCCATGGTGTATATGTGCCACATTTTCTTAATCCAGTCTATCATTGTTGGACATTTGTGTTGGTTCCAAGTCTTTGCTATTGTGAATAATGCCGCAATAAACATATGTGTGCATGTGTCTTTATAGCAGCATGATTTATAGTCATTTGGGTATATACCCAGTAATGGGATGGCTGGAAAATGTAAGCTACCTAGACCTCATATTTGGTCACTGACAGATACCAAGTGTTGGCATTTTTCTCTCAAAAATTTTTAACTATCCTGCATTGCTCCTGGCACACATTTTGGTACCAAGATCCTAGGTGATTAAATCTGGTACCATACTTTAAAATATTATCTGCATACTGATTTCCAATCTATTGTTTCTACCAGTAATCACTCCCTTGAAGCCTCAAGTTGTGTATCCAACCACCTATTCATCATCTCAACTTGGATATCTAAAGGACATCTCAAATATGTCCTTGACAGAATTGCTGTCACCTTCAAACTGCACCACTCCCTGCGCTGATCCCCACACCTCACAACCTTACCCCCCGCTCCACTTCCACTGGGGGTTTCTCCTCTCCGTCAATGGCATTCTCATTCTCATTCTGGCCAATTAACTCTGGCTAAAAATTTCAGTCTTCTTCACTATCTCTCTTTCTTTCACTGCCTTCTTGCTTCCTATCAGTAAATCCTGTCAGTGATGACCTATGCAGTCCCAGCCTCACCTGAATCATGTCTCACCTGGATCTTTCCCATTGACTTCCCACCGCTGATTTCCTTCTTATTCTCATGTCCAGAGTTGTCCTCATGTCGATCAGGCCCTGTAATTCTCCTGCTCAAAGCTCAAAGGCCAAGGACTTGGTAAAACTCATAGGATAAACGTAAAGCCTTTTTCATGGTCTGAAATAGTGATTCTCAACCAGGGGCAATTTTGCTTCCCAGAGGACATTTATCAATGTCTGGAGACTGTTTTGGCTGTCATATGGAGAGGGAATGCTACTATCTCCTTATGGACAGAGGCCAGAAAGACTGCTAAAGACCACACACCTCACAGACAGCCTCCCATAACAAAGAATTATCCAGCCCAAATACCAATTGCCCCGAGGGTGAGAAACCCTGGGTTACACAGGCCATGAGTTCTGGTCCTTGCCTAGAGATCTTACCTGATTTTCCACCACTGCTGCCTTTCATCGAGACTGACTTTCCCATTCCTCCTGCATGTCAAGCACTTTCTTACCTCAGGGGCATTGCCTCTGGTTTTTGTTTTGTTTTGTTTTGTTTTGTTTTGAGACGGAGTCTCGCTCTGTCGCCCAGGCTGGAGTGCGGTGGCGCGATCTCGGCTCGCTGCAAGCTCCGCCTCCCGGGTTCACGCCATTCTCCTGCCTCAGCCTCCCGAGTAGCTGGGACTACAGGCGCCCACCACCGCACGCAGCTAATTTTTTGTATTTTTAGTTGAGACGGGGTTTCACCGTGTTAGCCAGGATGGTCTCCACCTCCTGACCTCGTGATCCGCCCGCCTTGGCCTCCCAAAGCGGTGGGAGTACAGGGGTGAGCCACTGAGCCCAGCCCGCCTCTGTTTTTTTTTTCCCCCTTGTCTAGAATGCTGTCACCCCAGATACGCACATTTTATTTTGTTTGGGCCACTCAAATGTCCCCTCTTCAGCAAGACCATTCCTGATCTTCCTATCCAAAAAAACTGAGAATGTAGAGCCCCGTTCAGAAACCTATTCACATAAGGAAGTCGGGAGATTCCAGAGGAAACTCAGCCCAAAGGAAAAGAGATGTGAGCCAGCATGCATGGCCTCCTGGCCAAGGACTCTGAGAAAATTAGATTTATTCTGAGTGTAGCAGGGCCCTGTACTAGTCTGCTTTGGCTACCATAACAAAATACCTTAGAGTGGGGGACTTAAAACAAAAGACATCTGTTTCTCACAATTCTCAAGCTCAAAGTGCTCACAGATTCGATCCCTGGTAAGGCCACTCTTCTTGGCTTGCAGACAGCTACATGCTCACTGGTCCTCACATGGCAGAGAGAGAGCAAGCTCTGATTTCTCTTCCTCTTCTGTTAAGGATATTAATCCCATCAAGGAGGTCTCACCCTCACAACTTCATCTAAACCTAATCACCCCCCAAATACCCCGCCTCCAAATCCCATAATGTTGAGGGTTATGACTTCTACATAGAAATTTTGAGGACTATAAACATTTAATTCATAACAGGGTATTTTAGATTTATCTTTAAGACATCATATTGGATTTACTAATGATTCATGATTTGTGCGTTTGTGTATGTGTGTGTGCGTGTGTGTGCAAGGTTATAGAAAGAATACAAACTCGGGTAACTATGGGGTTATTATGGAGTAAACTATGGAAACTACAAGTAAAATCATTTTTAAAAAACTACCTCACTACTATCTTATATTTTCTAATATTTTTATTGATCATGGATTGATTTTTTTTTCTGAAAAAGGTCTGATAAAAATTTGTCAAAAGCAATTAGTTATTATAGAAAAAATATATAAAAGTCCTATTTAGTGCTCTCAGACAACAATGTTATACAATACTTTCTTAATTGATTTTATGGAAATACTGTCTCTGGTTCATAAACTTCTTAAGTTCCTTCTTTAGAAAATGCATATCTGTTATCAGAGAAAGACTATAAAAAAAACATAAGTTTCTGTGACAACTTTAAATATAAGCCATAGGGTCAACTGGTCAGCATTAAATATCGCCTCCCCACTTATGAGCTATGTGACTATGGTCCAGTTGTTTCATCCCTCTGTGCCTCGGTTCACTTATCTGTAAAGTGGGAATAATAATAGTATTTTCCTCATAGGACTAAAATGAAGAGTAAATATGTTAATGGAGGTAAAACAGCTTACAGTAAGAGCTCAAATAATCTGGGGTAACTATACATCCAGGTTGCCTGAGACAGCCCTGGATACATTCTATCTGTCTTCCAGTTTATTTAAGAGCATTTAAAAAAAAAATTCTACAAAATGAAATGTTTGGAACATTAATTACATGTGTCAATTATATGGCACTCTGGCTATAAGTCTCATATTCTCCGTCTCTACCTCATCATCTGTAGACAGCAAGCTTTAGATCAGACCTCAAAAAAAATAAAAATAAAAAAAGACCTAACTGAGCAAGTACATTTTGAGTTGCTCCATGTGCCTAGTATTGGAGCAGAAAACATAGGGAATGCCTAAACATGGCCTGAAATTATAGCAAGAATATGTGGTACATAGGAAATAAAGCGAAATAGTATAGAGGGAAGAGCTAATGAGATTCAACCAGTAAGTGCTGAGGATTCTGAAAAGAAAGAGAACTTTGTGGGCTGGTGAAGAATGGAAAAGCTTCATTATAGTTAGGACGGGCAAGATGTGGAAGGAACAGTGAAGAGAAATCAGCAATGGCCCCATCCACTCCTTTTGAGGGAGAGTTTCAAAAATATCCATTAATTGATTAAATAATAATTTGCATGCCAAGAAGAGATTATCATGCACTTCTTCTCATTTAGTGAGAATACTCACTTTCTTGATAAGAAACAAGGAACATAAAATGGAAAATGGGAATGCATGCTAACAATATTGGGTATAATAATACAAGAGTCATTTGTAAGAAAGCCCTTTCGCTGTTGCCAAATGAGTGTGGCAAGGCTATTGAAAGTTGCATTTATTTCTAATGTCAGCATTGACAAAGTACAGCAATGTTTACCTACATTCAATTAGCAATTATTGTTTACATTTGCACATTATACCACTAATGATGTATCCTTATTACTAAACTGAAATTCCTCTGTGAAATGCTGTAGAACTTGAACTTTGTAATAAAAGGAATAACAACATACAAATAAAATCCTGTTTATCAGGATACTATCCTTGTTTATAACTCACATCTTGCTGGATGATTTAACAAATTTGATTTACACAGTGTTTTGTGATCCCAGAATATCCTAGAAATGAAGAATTGTGCTTAGCTCACCTCAGCAGGCTGCATTAGTTATCTTTAAGTCAATATATTGATTTGGGAATTGCTTGTTTATAAGATGTCAGAGACGACCGATTTATGTCGATATTTTTGTATCATATGTTCCAGCCAATCACAATAGGCCTGAGATATGCCATTATAAACTTTTTTTTTCAGCGACTGAAAACTACAGATGTTCTCAGATATCAAACTTGGATTTTCAGAAATTATCAATAGGCTTCTTTGTTTTACAAGTGGGACAGTGCTTCCCTGGTGCAAGGATGAAGTGAGTCATAGGGTAATGGTGACCAAATTTGCTCTACATAGTAAAGGTGTCCTGCTACTCCAGTAGGTAACATCACGAAACAGAAGGTTTCAGTCCCTGAAGTATCTGACTGCCAATGATTTGAGACTCAGTAGCTGTATGGACAAGGAAGGCTGAAATTAGGATAACCGGCAATGGAGTTTTAATTTCATAGCTGATTCGATGTGTGGCTTCATATGACTTTCTATCTTTTCATTTTCCAACAAATATCCTTGTGAGATATTTGTGCCCACTTGATTGATTCACTACCATAGAATGATAAGAAAAATGAAGAAGAGATGGAACACATTTAAAAAAAATGGTTATGCCCTCCTGTGGTTACCATTTAGAAATATATTTTGCAGAATGTCTGTTTTGAATGGAAGCCTGACATTTGGGCCTCGTTTGCCGGATCCCTCTGTAGATTGTATATCTCCTATATGGTTGGGGTAAGCCTGCCAAAGCTTTTCCTTCCTTCGTCTGCTAACCTAATCAAACATTTGCTCTCCTAAAACAAAGATGGAGCCAGGAATGTTTTTCTTATATTTCAATTGCCACTTGAAACTGAAGACTCAATTTCTCCTGGATCATTTCAATACCTCATTTATGGTTGGCATTTACCCGAATTCACAGGTTGTAAACGCTTTAAAAGTTACACTGAGTCCTTATGGAGAACAGGGGTTTCAGTTTCTGAAATGGAGCTGCAAATGTGCCCGACACTGTTCATGGCATACACCAAATCCAGTTTTTAATGGATCAGGTTGGCATCATTTAGGTATGGCATGGATGCAAAATGTTCCTGGAGCCCCCCCATCAAGGATACAATTGTTTCTAAGTTTCAGAGTTGAATGCTTCATTAAATGCTGGAGCATGTGACATAATGGGCTTCCCAATTGCTAACTTAATATTTAGCTTCCAAAATTCTGAGACAAACACCTTGATGCCCCCTCAGGTCTCCACAATTAGCCACATTTGCTAATCTTTCCCAATACGTCTCAGTAGACAGAAAAGAATGCAAAGTTTTAATTTGCTAATCACCCAGTTGGAGAGGGGCCGTGGGGGAGATGCTAATCATCTGCAGACATCTGTAATGACACTTGGACAAAACCGAGGAAAACTAAATCAAAGCTTTGACAAGGGCAGGAGAGCGGAAACAGAAGCCCTAATTGTGGCCATGTGAAGTGCACTTTCCCCTTTTGTAGCTTTTGTAATAGAATTGCACAATACTTTATAAAGTAACTTTTATAGACAGACCCAGAAATGACTTTTTCCATCTTTGGGGATAAATGGTCAGACTTGATCTGTGAAATATGCGAAGAAGAACTGACATTATGGTGCAAATGTAGCAGACAAAAGGGTTTGGGCGAGCTTTTGCCAGTTAAATTTGGCTAACCTGCAGAAAGCCTATTGTCAAGCCAGCCATGCTTCACTGAGCTCTCTTCCCTCTTTATGGTTAAGTGAACCTCAAAACAATGACAAAGAAATATGCACTGAGTCACATATTCTAAGAAATAGACTGTACTCTCCTCAAATCGAAATAACGGCACTTTAATTCTTGGATTTTCCACATTTTCGTTGGTAAAGCTCCTATTTGCTTTCTCTGAATCTGTATCAGTTCATGCAGTTCTGCCAAGTGGGGAAGCTTTGCAGGACACTGCCACTGTAGCACTTGAAATATTAAGATGAACAGAACAAGCAAAAGGTAAGCTTACTTCCTTGCAGTATTTTGAGTGTCTGTTTCTTTGCTTGCAAAAGTTTACGTGTTCTTGATTGAGAGAGGCTTTGTTTAATACCCATCCTGATTCAAATAAACTACTCTTGTGACTGTTTTTAATAGCTGAGGTATAGAAGGGAAGAAAGAGAAAGAAAATGTGATGCCAACTCACTTATAAAACAATAAAAATCCATAGGTTTTGCACTTAAATATAGATATACACGGACATAATTGTCAGAGTAGAATTGTATTCTCAAATGGGAAAACTGGGAAAATGGTTCATGATTTTTTGTAGCTTCAAAAGTTAATTTTTGGATTATTTTTAGTGAACTTCTTTTTAAGAATGAGACTTAGGAAATTTGATAGAGAAAAAATAAGCATGGTCGAACATCAAACAAGCAGCCACTTATGAAAATATTTTCCCATTCTCCCCTGCTGCACTTTCTTGTGATTAAAATAACCTTTATCAAGGGACATTTTAAAGAGTTTTAGTTTAAAATGGCCTCCAAAACCGGCCAAACATCAGAGATCTCGAATTTTTTGTTGGCAAAATTTGCTCAGTCAACTCAGGCTGACATTTAAGTAGTCCAGTAATTGCCCCTCCCAGATTGGTGTCCTTGGGAGGGGGTCTAATGGAGTGGTGAATCTTTTTACTTGTCTCTTCCCACAGCAAGTTCTCTGGTTTCAGTGTTCCAAGTTCTCCAGTATTGAGTTTTTCTTGCTGGAGTAAAGGCAACCAACTTTCTCTAAAACACTTCCTAAAAGCTCCCAGTCAATAATTCCGTGCTACTCCCTCCATGGTCTTGACAGCTCCTCACAGGGTTCCTTACTGTTTTTCAGCCTCAGTTTTCTCATCTCAGCAGGGGTCTAGCAACCCACATTCTGATTTAGTAGTCTTTTACCATCTCCAGGAAATGCAAAAGCTCATTGATTTCTCCTGCTCTTTTTGTGTTTCCTACCTTCTCACATAGGAGTAAATGGAGTTCTTAGATGAAGAAACTCTCATGTTCAAAAACCTTTCACCTTTCTAGGAGTACCCACCCCTTTGGATGAACAAAAAATAGGAAGAGTCTATACGCATTTCAAAGGCTGCTTGGAGTATTTCTGTAATAGGAAAGGAACGCCTTAAAAAAAAAAAAAACTTCTTAAAGATATGTAAAAGCTGCCAGATTCTGATTTTGTAGCAAGTTACTTTGCTTTCCTGGGAGTATATGGATTGTGAAAATTGATACAGAACTGGAAAAGAGTTCTGAGTAGAGCATCCCAAAAAAGTATGGCACCCATGTGACCAACGTCATCCATTTTTGAGGATGAAGGATCCAAACATAACATTCAGTGTTATCATGTTGATATGCTCAGTAAAGCGCCTTTCAATAAGTTAAATATAATACAGAGAAACTTATTATGGAACAGGGAATTATGTGGTTAAAATTATATCTACCAATTTCACTTGCTAATCTCTCCTAGGAAAGAAGTAGATTTATAGTGGAGTATAAGGGCTTCATGATGGCTTGCTGATGTCATGTTTAAACTCAGAGAACTTTGCCGCAGAATGGCACTTCAAAACCTTTTCAAATACAGACCATAACAATAAAGAATACTCAAAATATAACTGTTTGGGAAGAACTGATAGGATTATAGATATTCACTAACGTGTAACCAATATGTATTTTTAGTGATCTTACTGTGGATATATGTCATTTTTATAAAGATTGGGGAGTTCTCTAATTTTTGAATTTGAATAAGCAACTATGAGGGAAAGTTTACAAAAATGATTCATAATTTATCTCTGTGGAATTAGAAATTCAAGGACTATTCTCGTAAACTTAGAGGATTTTCTGATGATTATTTACTTTGAAGTCTGAGATTCTGTTTGCTGATAATTATTAAAATGCAATTTAAACAGTATCTTAGCTACAAATATGTGATAAATTACTATTTGTAGCTTTTATATTTTTCATTGCTTCCAACAATATCTGATAGTAATGTAAGGAAACTTTTGAAAAGGTACTATGAAAAAAATCTTAGGAATGATTTGTAACCCTCTAAAATGTGTAATTTCCATAAACATCAATTACTTCAAAACTTAATTAATACATTCTTTAAATTTTTGGAACATAATTTATATTTCCCTTTCCATATCTGTGTACTCAATGCCCCGTGTGTGAGTGCTGTTAAGTTTATATATGGGGGTTAATCGAATCTGGAATGGAAGAAGGAGTTGAAAACGGAAATGGCTAACATATGTCAATTTTACATTTCAGTTAGATAAATCATTAGTTTCTAGGGAGAAAAAGCAATTAAAAAATTGGTGGAAATAAAAATATTGTGAAGACCGTGGTACTGCACTAGGGCTGTAGCAGCTTCAACTATTGCTCTTAAGACCTCAAGTGTGGTCCATTCCTGCTCCCAGCTCCCTGCACACCATCTGCAGTTACAATATTTTACCAGTTAAAAATGATCACTTTACTCTTTTACACTAAATTTCCAGATTTTGACTGTTTAATAAGTGACCTAAAATAATAACCTTTCATATCTAAAGTACTCTCCTAACTATGAACAACCTTTACCAGAAAATCAAATTATTTTTTTGAAATAATCTAAATTACAATGAAACTTTAAAAAAGTGAATACTACTTAGTTAAATTGATGTCTTATAGGTACATATATATTTGTATGTGGGTATACGTATTTTGTGGAGTATATTTGTATGTGGGTATACATATTTATTTATATGAAACCATTGCAGATAATATGCCTACATGTATATGATTATATGAATTTGCTGACACTGTTATCTCTTAAAGTTTCTCACACAAGTTTCCTAAGCTTTTAATAATGACTGAACACACAGCAAATGATCCAGAGCAGATTACTATTTAATTTATTTGCTAGGAAATGAATGGATCCACTTGTATTCAATAATTGTGATTGGAATTAAATTAACCTAGAATGAATAAGAGTACATCTTCTTTTTACTTTGTAACTAGTATGAAATTTCTCATGGATTTCATTCACTACCCTACTTTTATGAATCATATGACTATGATTTTATTGCTGTCAGTTTATACTAATACGATTTTTATATATCAGAAATATATATAATATTGACATGAATGTAATATTAATCTAGCTATGCATTAAATATCTAGGTTCATATCTGATATAAAGACAAGAACCTTTCAAAGTTTGAAAGACTCTCATCTTCAAAACTGTACATTTTGTTTAAAAATGTTATTTATAATCTTATTAACATACTCCAATTATACATATGCTTAAATTGCATTAGCTAATGGTGAAGATTCAGACTTTTCTAAGTTTTGATTTGTCTATGATTTAATTTGAATTATTGATATGATGACATTGGAAAAAACATATAGTTTGTATTTTTGCTTTTGAATATTCACTTGTGTAAAACATTGAAAAATAATCGGGGAAACCATCTATCCCCAACATATACATAGTTGTAGATAACTATGCACCCTTGCCTTTTAACAAGTTATATGTAATACAGAGAAAATTTATTATGAAACAGGGAATTATGTGGTTAAAATTAACTGAAAAGTAATTTTTGTTTCATGGAACCTGACTTTCCTTACTTTTAACTTTCATATGTATTTTGTCTTTCAAAGAAGGCCTACTCTATGCGGTATTTAAATGGTCTAATTCAGCTTCCTTTAACCTATTGTTCATTTATTTTATTCAATTTATTTTTATAATTATTTTATAATTAAAATTATTCTTGCTCTATGTGAGAGTGTTATAACTTGAGTAAAGCAAACATGAACTCAAAGAACAACATTAACTTTGGACTGAAACTAATCACGGAACATTATAATCTTGAAGTATGATTCCTAAGGAGGTTATTACGGAATGAATAAGTTGATTATGATGGAAATTTTCCTCCTGGTGTCATTCTGGTCCTCACTTGCATACAGTGCAATAGAACTTCACTAGCACTCATGTTCTTCAATATTTGCTGGTGTAACAATTCACAATTGAAGTCTCAACAGTGATGGTAACACTTAAATGAAATTGTTCTACATAATTTCATGATATATGAAAGAGATTAAAATAATTAAATTGCTTTAATATATCCCATTAGTGTTTGAGATATCTTGATTCACATTTTCTTTTAAGCCATAGAAAGTGCAGTTTCTGTCCTAGTAAAGCAGCATTTCATGAAGTTGGGGGTGGAGAGGGGTGACTCCAGATGCTGAGAGAGAGGGTGTTGGGGCAGCGAGACCAGAGCTGAGGTGGAATAGAGTCAGTAAAGGACAGTGACAATATCTAAATTTTTATATGAATCTGTGAGTTTGAATTAGGAGAAATCTTACATGCAAACTTTCATTTTACATTTAACTGTTGCTCAAAACCTAGAGAGTCCATTTTATGACCAAAAAAAGCCTGTTTTACTTCTTAATTTCTATGCTTTGAGAACTCAAAATTCAAGGAAAACACAAGAACTAGTCCTCAAAAATTTTCTGAGATTAATTGACAATTTCAGTGTTATTGCCTAGTGACTGCACATCTGAGCAATGCTTAGAGTTGGAACAATATGTGTTCTTCATTTGAAAGGGGTTCTACGGTGGTAACTTGTCTCCTTTTTTATATAGATATATTACAATTGAGTGGCTTCTTGCTGCTACTGTAATTTAGATTTATAATCAAACCACTGCACCCATATTAGAGTGCAATTAATTACACGGTATCAAAAGGAGAGTGAACATAAGAGGAAACTGAGAGAGAAGTAAGTTGCTTTAACGTGGGGAGAAATGATGCAACCTTATGGTACTCTATTCTGTGAGTATGGCTTTGCCCAAGAATGTAAAAATTGCTATGGTTATTCACTGACAGGATCTTGTCCCTTTTACAACACCAGAGTCTGTCTTGAGAGACTTTGCCAAATGTACCCTGCCCAGAACTTCAAAGGCTAGGAACACACTCCCAATCACAGTCAATAGCATTAATAACCCCCCCCCCATGAAATCATTATGCTAAATGCATCCAATTCTCTTCTGAAGACATTTCTATTTCTAATTCTATTCATTACTCACATGGCAAAAAGCAAAGTTATTTTAAAATCCAGCCTCTGTATGGCTGTGTGGTAGAAATTGATGAGGCACACAATTTTTCCAAGTGGATATATTTTTGACATTAAAATTATTTCTTTAAATAAGAAACGTTTATAGGAAAAGTGAACTCAGTTAGACGGACTCAATTTAGGTAAAGAAAACTTTGTGAGCTTTGCTCTGAAAGATTATTCATATTTGACCATGATTGGAGGCTGTTCTCTGCAAGGCTTTCTATATTTGTACGATGCCCTTTCTAGGAATATGAGCAGGAAAGGAATTTCACACATCTTTCATTCCATTCTTCGGATAACAGTACATTTCCATGATACTTTGCAACATTTAATGTTTTACAACTACCACAGAAGGGTTTTTTTTTTTTTAAATAAAATTAGATTTGTAAAAATAGGGTAAAAAGAGCTCAACATGTGCAAGCTATGCAGCAAATAAAGTAATTTCCTCTAAGTCTGTGATATTGCCACTTACCTTAGCAGTCTTGATTCTCCTTCATGATGGCAGTTGCTTAGGACTTAGAGCCACAGAAAACATAAAATACCTAGGGGACATATTCCAGTACTGTACATTAAATTTGAGGATTTTACATGTGATAAAGTATGTCAGTGTTGCTTACAGGGAATTCCAGTGATACCTCAGCTTTCTTGGACTTATTATAAATCCTTTGTTGGAATTATTGTGGCTGGTTCAATAATTCAGATTAGCCCTCATGTTTATTAATGCACTACATCTGTGCAAACAACATGTCAAGCAGAGAGTTTATTGTAATTGCCTGAGCAAACAGAACCTGAAAGAAGCAATTTCCAGTTACAATGTGCTATGACAAGTAATGAGGTAATTGGCATTCTGTCCTGATTACTTCCACCTTCTTTTTCATCAGGTCTATATTGTGTGTGATAGATAGTTTTATAAGAAATGAAGGTGTTTGATAATATGGTTCGCTGCTGCTTAAGGTTAGTGATTAAAGACAATCATCATTTTCTCTCAGAGATCTTATTAGCTTTAACATTATTTATTCATATGTGTAAGGATGTGCGCAGGACCCAACTTCTCAGTGCACTGCATGCCGTTAAAATGTAAACGCAACTGCCACTGAGTGAATGCAGAGCATGTTCTAGGTTTCCAAGCATGATGGGACACAGTGACTTTCTGCAAATGAAATCTCTGTACTAACAGTGTGGGTTAGAATAATGGCTTCGAGCTGCATCTGTATCCAACATTCACCTGCTTTAGAATAACAGAAGCAGCATGATATTTAAGGGCAAGATGGTAATTTGATGCTGAATCCTCATTTTTGCGATTTTATAACTTTCTACAGACATTACCCTTTGCTTGCAGCCTGCAGTGAGGAAAAAAGATGAAATGCATCATGATTCCAAACCCATCATTAATAGTTTAGAAAGTTTAGGAGTCCCAGTCTTAGAAAAAGAAAGAAATTAGGAAATAAGCAGAAGTTACTTCAGGAAGAAAGAAGAAAAACTGTTGTATTTTTATTTCAAAGAAAGGTTTTCTTCTTAATTTATACCCGTTGCTGTTGACATTTTCAAATCTATCAAGAAATTTAAAAAAGCAGTACCTTTAGATGAAGAAAATGCCTGGAGAATAATGCACATTCACTCTTTTTGCTCCCATCATTTTAAAGCTATCTTTAGATTGGTGTTTTCCCTGCTACTGACCTCCTATCATTTTCCAGGTTTCACCCTAAGTGCCCCTTCCTGACTGCCCTGGCTATGTGCTCTCAAAGCTCCCCCCATCCTTCATGTCACAGGTCAATAGTTGTTTACATATCCATCTTTCCAGCTAGACACTATAAACTACATATGGACAGGATCCTGTCTGCTTACTTGGAAGGGCTATAGCTGATCGACAGTGATCTCAGTATTGAAATTGTGCTGTCCATAGTGAAATTCCAGTTCTGCCACTAACAGGTGACATAAACTCAGACAAGTCTAAAAATTTTCCTAAACTTTATCACCCCATTTGAAAAATCAGTCTAATAATTCTACATTTCTCATAAATGCCATTGAAAAGATCCAATATCAAGGATGTTAGAACAGTGCCTGGCATGCGTCAAAGAAACTCAGTCAATATTTCAGACATGGATAAATGTCCACTTGAGAAAACTCATCTTCCAGGTCTCACTTTCTAGAATGCCCCATTTTTCCTAGTATTAATAAGTCAAGCAAAATCAAGCAGGAAATGACAATCTATTCAGCCATACTTTACATTCTGAATGTACTCAATTCTATAAGATTGCAAATAGGAGACATAATGAAAATGGGGGAGTGGGTACACGCAGAGAAAATTGGTATAACTTTTATGGTTTATTTCCTTAAAAAGGCCCAGAAGGGCATTAGATCTTTCAGAAGCTAGTGGAACTCATCCTCACAGTTGGTAAGCCTAAGAAATCTTCAGACACTCATGACCTACCTTTGACAAGATTGTGGGCTACACTACAACATTCCAGTCTTCTAGTTGGAGAGGGACTCTCAGATCCATACCCAGCACAAAATGAATGAAGACCTGCAGGAAAATTCCTATTAAGTATCCCATAGTCAGAAACTGATGACATTCCACATATTCTGATGGGAGGCCCCATAAAGTCACTATTGCTAAAGAGAATTCTTCCTCTAATCCATTTGCAAATTCCAGTACCAACCAGTGCTTCAGTCCTTGTGCTTACATTTTTTTCGTTGTTTTAAAGTGTGGATAGCTTTGTAAAAAAATATCCAGGGCAATTACTTATGCCTCAGGAAGTGGAGAGAAAGAAAAATAGTGCTGGCACACAGAGAAGACTGTGAGTCTGGGACAGAGCTGTAAGGAAGACAGGCCATGTTGAGCAGGAGCAAAACACCACACTGAGACAGGACCTCTTCAACTCCTCATTTTCATCTTTGTTTTCTTCATTTTTTCTTTACTTTATCAATATTTTTGAAGGCTTATGATGAGCCAAGCCCAGTGTCCAGCAAGAGTAGCTACCTACAAGCCCTTGTTGAAAGAATGGATAGCTGGGTGGATAAATTGATGAGAGCTGTGCCAGGTGTCTCTACCTGGATTTCCTATTAGTTACAGCAGACACTCTGGGGAGAAGTCCCAAACTGTATTTAAAGGTATCAGCAACCATTTATCCAAATGCCATGTGCTTTCTTACTTGTGTCCACCTTCTCTGATTCAGAGTAATAATAACCATCTAACTTGGAGATGGCAAGCCTAGAAAGGAATCGTTCCATCACGATTGCAGGATTAGTGGTTCAAAAAAAAAAAAAAAAACTTATATCCCCACCCCAAAAAATGCACTTTCTACTGAAGAGGACACTTTATTGAGTGTCCCCGATGTAGTAATGGAAAAGCAAGCACCCAGCACTAACTCTTGCCTGAGAAACTGAGGGGCATTTCCACAGAATTGAGGCCTATTTCACGCTATGGTCTTCAAAATCTTTGATAACATCTGATGCATAAGGTGACAGAGCTGACAGAAAGTACAGAAAACTTTGGAGATTTAGACAGATATAATTAGTCAGAAGTAGTAAAGATTTATATTAACTAATTTACAGAGCCTTAACTTTTATTTCTTCCAGATGAGCTTATGTTATGAACTTAATGCTAAGTACATTCCAGAGGAGGGAGAATCAAAGGAGAGAGAAGGGTAAAATTAATTAGTGCATTATTTATTTAGTTAGTTAGTTCAAAACCTAGAAAAGGCAAAAAATGCCGTGAGCAAAAGGTTTAGGTATTTCCATAGAGTGAGGTTGACCCCAGGCAGCAGTAGCATCTAGCACTTATGTACCACTCATTTTGTATCAAGATGTTATGTCTATATTTGATATTTAATTTTCACACAATATTCTGAAAATATTGAAACTAAGAGGTCACACAGGTAAAAAGAAAAAAGAACTTTGTCCATCCCCAATGTCCATGCATTTTCTACTATTCATCATTTTTACTCAGGAGACTTGTTAGAAAACTAGAGAAATAGGCTATACATAAAGGATTAGGAGGTGGAAAAGCAACGACAGATTTGTTTCTGTAGAGGTCTTGCCCAGATCACCTCTTGGTGAGGATATGAGAAGCGGCTGTGGTGCTGGTTGAGGAGGTAAGCCCGGCTGGGGCCTTCTCTGGAAAGCGGCTGTGAGTCCGGAGTGCAGGGAGCTTGAAAGCAGAGACCCAGTGATTCCAACAGAAAGGAAGTGAGCAAGAGGCCAGGAGCACAAAGAAGCGACTTGCCTAGAAGTAGCTCTGTAGCAAGAAAGGGCACAGACTTGACCTCACAGATCCTGAAGCTGGTATTGATCAGAGAAAGGTCTGCAGCCTCAAGAATGGGCTGTCCTTTGAGCTCAGTCGGCTCCCGAGTGCAGAAATGAGCCTGAAAGGACATGGAGTGCCATTGATTACAGGGTGCATGTATCACTGCAGATTTGGTGGGATTTTAATTTCTGTGAAAATAATAATTTTAAAAGGAGTAGCACCCCTCCCTCACACAGGAAAATTGCATGAAGGAAAAAATAATACGTATATATAATTTTAAATAAATATAAGAATGCATTTTATTAGTTGAAATTTACATGTACTCGATCCAGCTAAAAAATTAGTAAAAGCATGAGTACTGGCTGAGAGCTTCAATAATTAGGATCATTAGTGAAATCATGAACTAAAATTATATGTACACCTTGATATTCTTCTTTCATTAAAGCCATTAGTTGTCTGTGACTAAGTAAAAGGTACTTTAAAATATATTTTAGGTGCACGTTAAAATCCAATAAATCCTTCCAATGCTAAAGCCTTCAATCAAGATTTTTCTTTAAAGATGATTAGTTGTGTCCATAGAAGTACAAAATCATGGTTCATGAGCTTACTAGAAATTCTGTTCTAACAGAGGTATTACCTTGTTATAATAGTTAAAAACGGCATTATTTTAGGTGGCTATGTATAGATTTACCTAAGGATACAGCAAAAAACAAAACAAAGCAAAAACCTATACAGATAATCAGACTTAAAATAAATAGCCAAAGAACCGAATTGCCAAAATGAAAGGACTGTTTTTACGCCTACTTTCTCATTCATTCATTCATTCGTTCATTCATTCGACAGATATCTTCCAGTATATAAGGAAGTTTGCTATATGACAATGAAGAGATCAATGGTCATCTATATCCTTTATCACTCATTCGTGCATGTCTACTTAGCCCTCAAATACTTACAAAGTCTGTTTTCTTCATAATTCTCAAATGGTGTTCTCATTATATATTTCCACATCCACTGAATTAGGAAGTCATCATTTCTTGTCTAGAATTGCAGCCGCCCCTTAACTAAATTACAACTCTCATAGCAGAAGAAAGGAATAGGATTAAAAGATGGCATGGGGCATTTGAACAACATGTGATTCATATGTCTGTGTAAGTGTGGAAAAGGTATAATACCTTCCTAATCCATCATAAGAGTCATGGTTGACAGTACTATAACAACAACAACAAAAAAGTTAACAAAGAAAGGCATAGCAAATTTATTTCATCAAAGTTTTACATGACACAGAACGCTTAAAAGTGAAGACCCCAATAATTAGGAAAAACTGTTTTTATGCTTAGGTTCAATGAAGAATGGGCAGCTATGTAGGGACAAAGGGTATGATCTAACAGTAAACCAGTGAGGAGAGAAACCCAGCAAGGCCTATCTGCTCAGACTCTTCTTGGCCTCTGTGTAGCATTTCTTCCTTCCGGGTATGAGGCAGGACCCCTCTGAAATGAGGATCTTCAACGGAAACAGGAGAAGAAAGAGAGTGACTGTTTGGGTTTTATGGCTTGCTTTAATGTTCCAGTTTCTGTGACCCAACTTACGAAAGAGGAATTCTGGTTTCTACGAATGCTTCGGGGAAGGAAGATGAGCAGGAGGCTGGTTCTGAGGCCTCTCTATTGCCTGTAGTTCAAAGTACTTAGCACACCAAAATGCCACAATTTGGAGTACATTTTCTGAGCCCAACAACTGGAAATAGGTAGACAAGAATGTCTAGTGGGTACAGCAGTATCTAGAGAGGTAAAAGGGGGCAAAATTATCTAGTACCAAGTTGACTAAGTCAAGGGGTTTATATCCTATTTTGGACAGCATAAGAAAACATGAAAGGTTTTAAACAAGGGAAAGACATTCTGTGATTTGCTTTTAGAAAGTTTAGCCAGTGGATCTTGGGTTATATGAAGGGCTGTTTAATTTGTAAAGTACCATACAAACTCAAGGTATGACTACTGTTATTTTTTCTTACTAGTCTAACACTCTTGAAATTAGGCATACTGTTCTTTGTATTATTTTATATTGTTTTATTGCATTTTATTTTTGTATTCCTGGCATGAGTTAAAGCACATAGCACATATTAAGAGAACAAAATAAAAAAGGAAGATCCTTACCTCATAAAAATCAGTTAAATATGCTTAAAACCTAAATGTGAAGGAAGATCCTTACCTCATAAAAATCAGTTAAATATGCTTAAAACCTAAATGTAAAGGGGAAAACATTACAACCTTTAGAAGAAAGTATAGAATGTTTTTAGGTCCTCAGGATGAAGGAGTTTATATACAAAGCACAAGATGCACTAAATTAAAGGAAAAGACTGACAACAAATTACATTAAAATTAAGAACCTCTATTCATCAAAAGACTGCCATAAAAAAGTAAAAAGAAAACGTACAAACTGACAGTGGATATTAGCCACATACATAACCAACTAACATTCAGATTCTATGAACTCTATTAATTAAAAAATTAATAGAGAAAAGGGCAAACAATATAATAGATATTTCCTGGAGGAAGAAGCATGAAGAATCAATAAATATATGTAAAGTCATTTGATCTCCACAATAATTAAGTAAATTAAATCATAATAATATCCCACTTGCAACCTCTAGATTTTCAAGAAAAAAAAAGGTAAAAGTCTAACAATAACAAATATTGGCAAGGATATAGAAAAACCAGGGACTCCCAAAGCTGCTAGCATTGAGAATGGCACTGAAAATGGGCATAACCTGTGTGTGAACAAGTTGGCATTATCTAGTTTACTTGACCTTCATGTATCCTATGATCTAGCAATTTCAGTCCTGGAGAAACTCTGGCACACATGCATCACTCAACATGTAAGAAAATGTTTATAGCAGCACTGTTTGTCAGAACAGAAGTAACTAACTCACTCAAGTAAATTCAAATGTATTTCTACAATTATATAATGGAATGAAATATAGTGGTGAAAATGAATAAACTAGAGCTACATGCAACAAATATGAATCTTAGTTACATAATGTTGAAAAATCACCAAGTTACATTTTAGACTTTATTACTAAAGGTAATAATTGGGTCTTAAAAATAAAGTTAACAAATAATAAATAATACATTACATAGGAGTATGTCCAAGTGTGATAAATCCATAAATAAAAGTAATAGTTTTTTTTTTTAATACAGGATAATGTTTACATCTAAGGGAGAGACAAGAGTTTGGGATTTGACAGGGGAGAGCTATAAGAGATATAAATGGTAATGCTAAGATCTATTAAAGAAATATAGTTGCTGACACTTGTTAAAGACAGTAAGACATAATTTATTCAATAAGAGGCCATTTCAGTAGGTATAGGGACCATTACAATGGGAGAGAGATTGGATTAGGCTCTGAATACAGCACAGGCATGTAGGAATGTATAGCCAAGTAACAGGGTGGGGATCAGTGGATAGAATATTACCAAGAGGAAACAACAGGAGTAAGAGGGAATTCTGGCAAAACCAAACAAATAGAATTTTCTCTGAAGACAAGCCGGGGTGCAGACATGGGAGGTGGTGGAGGATGAGGAACCTGATTAGATATTGAGGGTGATCAGATATGGAGGATAGGAGATTCTGACTTAAAAACTGACTTAGGATTCTTACTAAAATTGGACAGTGCAGAAATGAACACAAAAGTCCAAAAGTCAAAAGCTACTTGAAAGAAAGTTCAGAAGAGCCTGAGTAGAATTTGGTCTAGAAAAGAATCTTTGCTGGATTCAATTTCTGAAGTTGGGTATTTGTTTCAGAGGTGTTTGCTTTATTATTATGCTTTATAAAGTATATGTATGACATCTATATTCTTATGCATGTATCAAATACTTCCCACTAAAACATATGAGAATAAATAATTAACAAATAATTCCATTAAAATAAAAGACATGTATAGGCATTTCTCAAAAGAAGACATACAAACACCCAACAGGCATATGAAAAAGTGCTCGACATTACTTATCACCAGAAAAATGTAAATCAAAACCACAAGAGATATCATCTTACCCCAGTCAGAGTGGCTATTATTAAAAACACACACACAAAAAAACATGTTGGTGAAGATATGGAGAAAACTCTCTCTAGTGGTGGGAATGTAAATGAGTACAACCACTATGGAAAACAATATGGAGATTTCTCAAAAAACTAAAAAGAGAATTACCAGTTGATGCAGGAAACCTACTACTGGGAATTTACCCAGAGGAAAAGAAATCAATATATCCAAGTGATACCTGTACTCACGTGTTTATTGCAGCAAAATTCACAATAGCAAAGATATGAAATCAGCCTAAGTGTTCATCAGGTGATGAATGGATAAAGAAAATGTGGTGCATATATGCATATACACAATGGAATACTGTTTAGCCATGAAAAAGGACGAAGTCATGTTATTTGCAGCAACATGGATGGAACCAGAGGTCATTATGTTAAGTGAAATAAGCCAGGCACAAAGAAATATACCTTAGATACCTCGTGTTCTCATTCATATGTGGGAGCTAAAACATTTGATCACACACAGGTAGAGAGTGGAAAGATAGAAACAGAGAAGTGAGTGGAGGGAAGAGGAGGATGAAGATAAGTGAATTAAAAGGTAGAAACATACACCAAACCAGGAGGAATAAATTCAATGTTTGCTAGCTGAGGAAGGTGACTATACTTAACAAAAATGTATTGTTCTTAGGCGATAGACACCCTAAATACCCTGATTTGTTCACGATGCATTCTATACATGTAACAAAATTTTTCATGTACCCCATAAATTTGTAAAAATAAAGATAAAATCATAAAAGGAAAAATCTAAGCAAGCTTCTTTTTAAAAAATAACCATTTACAATGTAGAAAAAAAGTGAATGAGTGCATGATGCTCAATGTTAACATCAAATAAATTAAGCAATACACAAATATTATCACAACGGGATCTGAGATGCGGAAATACATGCATAGGTTATGTTTCGAATTAAGAGCAAATTCTCTAGGATTTATCCCACCACCTTCTTCCCACCACTGTGTTGGTTTTGAGTGTCATCCTTTGGCTGAGGGCCCCTCTACAGCTTTCCCCTCTTCTACTCCCTTCCTGCAGTTCAGACAACACCTTGATCACATCAGAGCCAAGCTCATCTCTATATTGTGAAACTGATCATTATTCCCTCCTTGAAACCCTTCAATAATCCCATGGCTCTCAGAAAAAGTCCATGCTCTGTAAAATACCACATGCTTTATTTTCTTACATAATCCATTCCTTGTGGCCTTCTGACTCCTTCATCTTCCCTTTCCTTGCTACTGTCCACTGCTATCTAGGTGCCAGGTACAGTGAAAACATTAGGGAACACTTATACAACCCATCCTATGTCCCAGATGCCCCTCCAAGCACTTTATATATGTTATAGTCCCAGCAATCTTAAGAGGTACACACTGCTTTGTTTTCAGTATTTGACCCCTCCAAAACTCATGTTAAAACTTAATACCCCATGTCACAGTAGTGAGAGGTGGAGCCTTTACAAGATTATTGGGTCACAAGGGCTGTGCCCTTAAAAATGAATTAACCCATTCACAGAGTAATGGGGTAAGGAATTAATGGGTTACTATGGGAGTAAGGCCTGCGGCTCTATAAGAAGAAGAAGAGAGACCTGAGCTAGCATGGTCAGCCCCTCTCAGTGGCCCTGTGATGCCTTGTGCTGCTTTGGAGCTCTGCAGAGTCCCTACCAGCAAGAAGGCTCTCACTAGATGTAACCACTTGGCGTTGGACTTTCTGGCCTCCATAACGGTAAGAAATTAATTTTTTTTTCTTCTCTTCTTTTGTTTGAGACAAAGTCTTGCTGTTTCACCCAAACTGGAGTGCAGAGGTGCTATCTTGGCTCACTGTAACCTTCGTCTCCCAGGTTCCAGCGATTCTCCTGCCTCAGCCTCTCAAGTAGCTGGGATTACAGGCACACACCACAACGCCCAGCTAATTTTTGTATGTTTAGTAAAGATGGGGTTTCACCATGTTGCCCAGGCTGGTCTCAAACTCCTGGGCTTAAGCAATCCACTCACCTCGGCTTCCCAAAATGTTGGGATTATAGGTGTGAGCCACCATAACTACAAGAAAATATAATTAATATTTAAAATTGTAAATAATATTAATTAGTTAATTGTAATATTAATATTATTAAGTTGTAATCAGGTATTCTGTTATAAGCAATCAAAAATGGACTAAGACAATTACTTATTATTATATTAATTTTACATTGAGGAAACAGATCCAGAGAAGTAGATTGTCCAAGCTGTAACAGCTAGTTAAACAGCAGGGAATGGAATGGTTGGCTCTTCATACGTGACACTTTTTTCCTGCCTGATTCCTGCTTCTTCATTCAGACCCACATCAGTCACACTCTCCTTTGTGAATCCCACCCTCCAACCACACCCCGTCCCTACGACTAGAGTTGATGTCTTAGTGTTCCTGCGTCACCTGGTACATGCTCCACCACAACACAATTCGCAATTGCCCCCCTGTTATTTCACCATTACCATCATTAGAACATTGTCAGTTGCTGGCACACAGTAGTACTCAATGCATATTGACTAAATTCATGAATGAGTAAAGGCATTTAGCTAAATAGTGATCAAATCCAAAATTTACAGAGTATTTCTTTTATGTCTTTATAAATATTACTTTCTGTATTTCTCCTTGCTAATTGATTCTTAATATTATTACACTCCTATTAAAATAGGAGTTAAGCATTTAGAAGCCATGCAAACAAGTAACATTCAAATGTGCGATTTACTACATTTATATTAAATTAAGAGTTATTACAATCACAACAAAAAAATAAACTTGAAATAAGAACAAAAATGAGCTCCTAAAAGTTCTCTAGAATAAATGTTGGAGAAGTCTGTATTCTGCAAGTAAGTATGGTTTTAAAGAATTTAATTCATTAACTATGGCAAATTGAACCCTTTTAGAGAATTAACTGATCACCTCCAGCTGTGGACTAAAGGGTTTAAGATTACACCACCAGGGGATAAATAATTTCATTAGTCAGTCAATTTCAGATCTCTTTGATTGGGCAGCTTGTCTGCTGTCCCTGATCAAGGAGCTTGGCTGACTCTGGTCCATACGAGGTACCATCAGGAACTGGGCTGAGAGAAGTTAGGAATCAGTCAACTCTAACAGAAGTTATGGGTAACAACCATCATGAACAAGGAGATAGAAACCTGCAGTGTAAGTCACATAGCTTTAGACATGATTCATTTACAAGTACTTTCTACAATTTTAAGAAGAAATATTATTTCAACTGTAGAATTCAGTGATTTCAATATTTCCTGAAGCAAAAAATTACCAATTCTTTCAAGATCCAGGACAATTCCACCAAGGCTACCTGTTGGCTATGAAATGCAGCCCAGTCTTCTTGTGTAGGGGGTACAAAAATCATGAAAATCAGGTTCTCTGCTACAGTAGTCTTGTGCTTATTCTGGAATTAACAGGTACCCTAGAGATACTTCCTTCAGGGAAGCATGTGGGTTGTCAGGTGCTCTTTGCAAAATCATTAAAACATGGAGAAACCAAAAAAAAAAAAAAAAGAAGAAGAAAAATCAGTCTCTTGAGTCTTTTATTTATTATTTGATGCCAATAAAGTAATGGAATGACTTTTTCTTCCCCCCCTCCCCTACCTTACTTCTCATCTCTTCCTCCTCTTCCTCCTTCTTTGTCAGGAAATGTAATTGCTTAGTTGTTGTGTCATGTCCAAATTGCCCGGTATGATGGTATAGCAAGCAATGGAAGAAAATGAGGTGAAGAGGAGAATGAAAGGATATTGGTAAACATGAGATTTTGTAGAAAATATCTAATTCGCCCAAAAGTGCCCACTGGAAGAAGTCAAGCAGGTGGGTGAGGGAGGCAAGGAGGGATTGACCATCATCTGTGCTCACACGTGCACCAACAGCTGGGCTAATGGGAGATCAAGAGACCACATGATTGCAGAAGGAGATCAAGCCAGTACATCAACATGACCTGCAGACTCCTGAGTCCTATTTGCAGAAACTCATTTGCAAATCCCTCAATAGTTTCATGCCTTCATAAGGCGTTAAAGTGCTCCATCCAGGATGTAGAGGTCAAGAAGGGAATCCAGGTGGGAAGCATGTGTCAGGAGCGCCTGATCATGTCTGATAAAGAAGTAAGAATCACTGGTAATTCTATTTAAAAACATTATATCAAAGCATCAAATACTGTTTTCTACAAGTAGATCATTTAGAGATTAAAATAAATCATTTTTCTATTTAAAGTATTTTTAGGATTTCTTCATTTTTACAATGTGGACTGTAAACTAAGTCCTTTGGCAATCTTTATTTTTTCTTTAATATTTCTAGACATGTGACCCTATTAAAATTAGAATAACATCATCAAAAAATCTTTATTGTGTACCTACCAGGTGCATGACACTTTGCTGAGGCAGAATTTATAACTATTTATAGTGTAATACTGCATATAATGTATTTTTTAAAGTCCAAAGATAACTGTGCTGCCTGCCTGTGTTGTCAATAATAGAAGTTCATGACATTTGATTTGAGTCTTTGTGAGAGGCAATGTTATTCTCATTTAATAGCTTCCATCTGCTCTTCCCATTTTCATTGCTCCTTTTACAGTTTCCAAATTCCACCCTGTACCCTCCAGGGAAATTTTCTCAAGCATTGATTCTATTCATCTATGAATTGGAGGAGGGGGAGGGTTCTTCTACAGCCTTATGGTTTTGTTTATTGATCTTGATTGTCAGGCAACTTGTTGACATGCATACACTTGCTTTTTTATTTTATATACATACATATATATCTATGTATGTATGTATGTATACACACATGCACACACGTATCTGGTGTTGATAAGTGCTTAGTAATCTTAATGATTTAGCTCCTAAACAAAACTTGGTGTTGAAACCTTCCTTTACAAAGTAAAATAGGGGAACATTCCATGAATAAAAATGCATAGAAGAGAAACTCCTTCTATATTATTAGTCCATCACCAAGCAATTTTTCCCTGTTACTACAAAAACAAAAAAGTATGTTAAAAGTTTACTTCTTTGACATAAAATAATGTGAATCTAAAGCCTTATTTACAATTATTACAATATATTGCAACGTTAGTCAAATATAAAATATTAACAGAAATTTAACACATTTGGGAAGGTTTATAGACATACTGGCCACATGTGGCATTATTTTAAACTTTTTCATTTTAAAAGTAGGTATTATTTTCAAGTGAATAAAATAATGTAATTCTCTCTTGACATTATATACCATCAAATATTATACTAGATTTCTGAAGTCAAAAATTGAATACAGAATATTTTTACTGTACTATCATCAAGGTTTTACAAATGTGTTTATCCTCAGACAAATAAAGAATAAAAATATTTTTACAAATACTCATCATAAGCATGATTCATAATTATTTTAATATGTTTTATCATTATTTTTTGAGAAACTGTGTTTTATAGCTTAACACTGAAATGCTTTCATTTTCAACATACAAATCTCAGATGGGGAGACCAAGGAAAAGTTTCAGTAATCTATACCTTTAGTATAGAACTTCCCATACTTATTGGCCTCAGAATAGGATAAATATTTTTTAGATAAACACTTTGGGGAAATTCACCTTAATTCCTAAAGGAAATGTGAAATACATTAAAATGAATAAAGTTGACTGTGGTTGTGGTGATAGGAGCTGCCTTTGCAGAAACTTGGAAGAACCACACATATGACTAAGAGGAGCTGGACTTTAAATTTTCCTTCTGGGCTTTTCCAAATGCCATTTCCATTGCCTCAGTGTCATTTAACTATAGACCTACCTGAAGGGTTTTCGGCCCAGCTCTCTACACTCTGATAATAAATAATCAAGTAACAGTGCACAAGTCAATATATCAATATTTTATCTGCTTCACCTAGACTCTCCCCTCTAATTCAGAATTTTTAAATGGAAAATTAAATTCATACTTTTGCCTTTACTTTGCTGTGGTTTCCACTTTTTATTTTACGTGATTCTTACCTAACAGCTAGATAACAAAAATAATTCCATCTGCCCCACAATAGCCCAAACTGTCATTGCAATCACAATACATTCAACTACTATGTTAACTATACTTTGCCTTATTTTATACATACTTCTATCCATGTCATCTACTTAACTAAATTTTATATCTTTTGGTGGCAGAAAGCTTGTCTTTTTATCCTCTGTAGCACAAGACACAGTGCCTTATACATAGTAATTTTTAAATGCTTTTGTTTTTACCAAAATGGAACCCCAAAATAGTCATCCATGTCTATGCAGATAAATTAATTAATTGATTCATTCATTCATTTATTCTTTTATTCCACAAACATGTAGCAAAGGCCTGATGTGCTAACCATTGTTGAAGATGCTTGACATATAAACATGCATAACACAACATCCAGAGAATCTGATAATGACCCTAGGTTTGAGATTATACCTCCTGAAACAATGAATATATTATTTAAAATAAAATCTGTAGTAGATTCTACATGAACGGATATTCTTATATGTAATGAAATTCAGATATCTACATCATCCCAAATCAATTTCACACTTCAACAGTTCCTAGAGCTTGGCCCTTTTTAATTACTCAGCTGGATCCTCTATTAACCAGTTATTTCTCACATTTTCAACTTTTTCAAATAATTCGTTTAAGACTTTCTCTAGATGATTTAAATAATTTCCTTAAATAGTTTCTGGAAAACATTTTTTTTCAATACCACTAGCATCATGTTAAACAATACTTTTTTCTTCTGTTCATTTCCTTTCTTAGTCATTATTTTGGTCAATTTTAACTTGTTAATTCTCTGCCTTAAAGCAAACTATTCGTTACTTGAATCCAGATATTTTAGATGCTCTTTTATATCTAATGGATTTTTTCTCTTGATGTTCTTGAACTCATTGTTGAGTCACTAATTAAAATGTTGAAGTCAATTCTACCCCCAAACAATAAAACAAATTAAATGAATTATAAATGCCTTTACCTTAAAAACCAAGTATGGGAGGCATAGCATTAGGAGATATACCTAATACTAAATGACGAGCTAATGGGTGCAGCACACCAACACGGCACATGTATACATATGTAACAAACCTGCACGTTGTGCACATGTACCCTAAAACTTAAAGTATAATACTAATAAAATTAAAAAAAAAAACAAGTATATATACCAAGAGTATAAATCTAGCATATTGAGGCAATTCACTGTATAACAAACATAATTTCTGTCTAATATTTACCAAAATTCTCAAAGCTGCATCAATTCCCCTGATTAGTCATACTTTACTTCCTTTTCCTTTATGCATTTTCTAAATTTAAATATAATTTTATTCTTTTAGTTATATTTTTAAATGTATTTTGTTCCATTGAGTTTTTAGTTTTTATTCATGCCAGCATTAGTAACACCACTCAAATTTTAATTCTAGTACAGAGCGATTTATATATAATCATTCTCACATTTTTTCAAACATGTAATATATAATCATTTTTACGAAATGTCAATTGCCTTGACTTTCTACTAGAAGCTCCACTCTCTACACTTATGATCAAAACAAAATAATATAAACAAGTATGAGCACCAGTAAATACATGTGCAATGGCCCGATATAAGTTATATAAATATTTATGAATGTTTAATCTAAAAAACTAGACATTGACAGAATATAATTAAGAGAATGTGCTATGCAGAGAGCTAACTTTTATAAGACCAGCCTACTTTAAAATATTGGTAAAGTAATTAATCAACTAATATTACCCAAATGCTGATGACCATCATAAAACATCCCAGGGGAGTCCCAGTGCCTGTGTTACCAAGTTTTATGAAAAGCAAATTATCTTTGTTTCCTTTCCTACTTCCAGTGCCAGTAACTATAATCCACAAGCAAACATCTCATCACCTGAACAATAACTGTCTGTGGTTGTCCAATCTTGAATTAAAAGAGCAAATTTCCCTATGTGTTTAGTGATGACAAGATGGCAACTGATTTGGCTTGGTGACTCGACAGACTTAATAATGACGAAATGTTTTCAAAAGCAGAACTATTCATACAAACTAAGAACATGGCATGTGTTCTTCTGAATATGGCTGAATGGGATAAAATAGGGAGGTTCTTGCAAATAAACATGTTTTTGAGATGGACAGAACATGAAATGGTGACTGAGAAGATTGACATTGTGAAGTCACTCGCCTATGGTGATCAATATTGACCTATACATTTTCTGTATTATTCTTATTCACTGTTTCCCAACTTAATTTTTTAACCATTTCCACAAGATAGAACCTCAAATTTTAATATGTCAACCTGAAATGTGACATTTTGCTTTTCATTGGACTGAAAGAGCATATAATCAACAATTCTTTCTAGGATCAGTGTATTCTATGGGCTCTCTTGTTCTCTCTCTCTCTTTCTCCCTTTCTCACCATTCCCTTCCCTACCCTCAATAAAGCATCTGCATCTGTTACTTTCTAGAAACCTTTTAGATATCTCAGTCACTTTTGTTAGGCTTTTGTGTTTCTTAGTTGCCACAATTTCTCCCTTCTTTCAGCCACAACCCCAGGCAATTCCTACTAAAGAATGACACCAAACAACATGTCAAGAGCGTTTCAAAATTGCTGCCAGACTTCAGTGACATTCTTACAGCATATGGAGTACTGATGTGCTGAAAATATGGCAGAAAACTACCTGATGCTTACTGTGTCAGGAAGTTCCAGCCTGATAGAGTGCTCTGGTTCAGATTTGCAACATAAACAGGACTTTTACTGTTCTTTAACAAAGCAGCTAAGCAAAACTTACCAAAAATATCTTTTTCAGTCAATTGTATCTCCCAGCCCCCATTTTTCAAGCTCTGCTATTAAAAAAAGAAATAGTAAGATTAAACAAAGACTAAAATCCCTAAGCATGACATATAATCCTAGTAAAATAATTTAGCTGTAATTTAAATGTGTTATATGTTGTCTTAAATCATCAAGACGATATCACATGAGAGCTATGTGCTTGCTATTGTCTTTTATATAAGGCAAATTTCTTATAGATTATAAAACAAAGGCATTCAGTAAATACCCATTATTTATAATAAGCACACGTTTAATTGAAATATGAACTTTTAATTTACTAATGAATTAGTATTTGTTTAACAATATGGACTGCATGTATATAAGTATGTAGGTAAAGTCACGTGTATACTTATGTGCGTGTGTGTGTCACTAACAGTTTTTTCTTATTCTATGAGAACATTGTCTTAATTGAATTCTAGTTTAGAATTACATATTGTACAACAATTTCAGGCAGATGTGTTATTGCATGGTTTCCAGATGAAGGTAAATTTGTCCCACAGATTCTATATTTCCAAAAGTAAACTATATTCCTTTTTATGACAAACAAAAATATTGAAATTAATAATATTAGAGGATAATACAAGTGCCTTGGATGGGTCCTTGTAATTCAGTTTTATTATAGATAAAATCAAGAACCCTTAAGAAGATTGTGTAGTATTCATATACTTATTGTTGCCTTTTAATAAATATTTTTGAAATTTTTTTGTGTGTAAACGTTTTTTGGACATAAAATGCAGGTCACTTTAATAGGACTTGAGCCCTTGGGCAAATTGCTAAAATTCACAAAGCTCAGTTTGCACAATATATATAATCATTGAAGTGTTCTTATACTAATAGACTGTTCTTGTAAGATCAATAAGATAATGCACATGCATTTAATAGCATGATATCTGGCAGGTGGTGAGTACTCAACAAATATGTCATCAATTTTATTTAAATTTTCTACTTTTTGATACAATTTTTTTCTCAAACACATTTTGGAAATGGATATTAACTCTTGTGTATTTCTAGGAGGAACAATTTTTAGGTGAATTATTGGAGCGTTGGCTTCTCTATCCTCCATGTGTGAATATCCTCGAATCTTACTGAAAATGCTCTTAGGTATCTCTTGAATCTCTCCATGCCAGTCTGTCCTCATTCCCAATACCTAATTAGGCAAAATTCACCTCAACTTGAGCCTTCTATTTAAATCTGTAGTTGGCCTCACCTACCTTTTGAATCTATTCCCCCCACTAATTTGTAATAGAATCTCTTTTCTCCAAAATGCTGTTGTACTTCTCATCCTGTCATTGTTCCCAAGTAATAATTTCATACCCTAAATAAAGTCCCCATCCTATCTAAATTGCTCCAACACAAAATATAAATATTTTAACAATGTCGTTTTTGATGCTGCTATGTAACCACAATGCCAAAGCTTGACCAGAAAAAAAAGCATATGAAAAGAGAAGAAAACAGAAAACCAAATATATTAATAAAACACATTCTAAATAAATATTAGTGATAAAGTATGGTATGTGAAAGCATTAATACTTCAATCGGAAGTATAATTTATTTAGGAAATAGGAAGATTAATCTTATAATACTATTAAAATAATTCATTACATAAGTCAAAAAAAGCTATATCCATAGATATTTCAAAGTCATGGCAATCTAATACAAATTTTTAAAATTAAAAATGAAATATGGAAATATTACCTACACCAGCATTAGAAGGATGCTTTTTTGACATGAAGAAAGAAAGCTATTTTAAACTAACACATTGTAAATAGGTAAAGTAGAAAGAGAAAGAAGGAGGAGTCTGGGGAGAGAGGGAGAATCACTAAATTCAGGAACAAAAGATGCATGTATATTATCAAGTGTTACAATTGCAATATTTCATATAAACTAATGAGGAAAATAACCATTGTAAAGGAGAGAAAAAATTTTTATTATTTATAAACATTTTCTCTCTCCATTTGAAATACTTAGAATAATAATCAGCAAAATATAAAATTAAATTATAATGTTTAATTATAAAATTAAATTGAATTAGAGTCTAATAAGAATAACTACAACAAAATAAATGAAGTCAATAGATTCCCTAAAATGAATAGAGTATGACATAATGGAGGAAAATTCCATGCACTCCTGTGACTAAGCATAAAAATCTTTGGAAGTGGGCGTTCTCGTATGCGCCTTTAGTCCCAGCTACTCAGGAGGCTAAGGTGGGAGGATCACTTGGACCCAGGAGTTCCAGGCTACAATGAGTTATGATTGCACTACTGGGCCTCTCAAAGGAAATTTTTCAAAAAAGCCTTTGGAATAAAAAGGAAACATAGGAATTATTTATATGAAAAACTTCCAAATATTTTTTTCTGAGGGCTATAAAATGTCTACATGGTGACATAAAACCATTCATAAGAATAGTTAAGGCAAAATTGCACAGTTATCGATTTGTCCAAATTAATGTGTCTGTATGCTACTTCACATACAGTGAGATAGGAACACCCTAGCTCCCCAGTTCCAACCAATCTCTTAATCTGTACTTTCCACTGGCCAAACTACCCAGTGTAACCGGAGTTGGCAGGCAACATACATGAAGGATTGGTCCCTTCAATTGGAAAGGAGGAGAATAGATCTAAGAGCAAACAAGTATGTACACGCACATTCATTGTGTATCTCACTCTTGGCTAGCGTGATTCTACAGTTCTGTTACTCACTCTTTGCTATTTTTATACTTATAGCTATATTTAACTTGTACAACATGAGTTTATGTTTCCTTTTAATATGATGTAACTGTAAATAATACAAAGATGCTCTCAAAATCGTGCAAAAAAAGAACAGGGGCTGGAGGAACTCACTATATCCACTACTGAGGATGTGAATTCTTCAGCCAAGATCTTACTGGGCCATGCTAAAATCAACAAACTGATTACAAAATTAAATACTTTCAACATTCTTCATACAAAATAGTAGAATAAGTAGAAAAAAAGGAAGGATTTATTAATTTTAACCAATATATGCATAAGAATATGCTTTCTTGGTTTTATTCCTAGTACTGTGAATTAGCCTATAGCTGATATTTACGAATTTCTTTTTTTATGACTGTGTTTCCATTCCTTCATCCAAGGCATACAAGACTTAGAATTTCAAGTAAGTGCGCCCTTAACCTACAAATTTGATGGAATCCAACTTTTAGACTAACATGTTTAGAACTCATTCCACATATTTTTGGCTTGTTTGTTTGTTGTTTGTTGTTTTTTTGAAGCAGAGTCCCGCTCTATCCCCCAGGCTGGAGGGCAATGGCACGATCTCGGCTCGCTGCAACCTCCGCCTTCCCCGTTCAAGCGATACCCATGCCTCAGCCTCCCGAGTAGCTGGGATTACAGGTGCCCGCCACCACGCCCAGATAATTTTTGTATTTTAGTAGAGATGGGGTTTCATCATATTGGCCAGGCTGGTCTTGAATTCCTGACATCAGGTGATCCGCCCACCTCGGCCTCCCGAAGTGTTGGAATTACGGGCCTGAACCACTGCGCCCCGCCATTCCACATATTTTCTTAGATATCCCACATAAATAATCAACATTTTGCAATTATTTTGCACTTGTCTTCCTGGGGATGCTGGCCTCTGATTTTGGTTACATGTCTGAAATCGAAGACAGACAGTGCACATGAGCCTTGAGGAGAAGAGCTTTCTCTTGCAAGCAACTGCTTATGATGAGGGCCATATTAGGTCTTTATTTCCAAAATAAGAAAAAAAGAAAAGAAAGAAAACCTCACCTGACAGAAGAAAAAGAGCTGCTTCTGTTGGCAAGAGAGGCTCAAAGTAACTGAGGGATTCAAAATTCTCAGAATTATCTGAATCCATCCAGATCGCCCCATCCAAGTTCTTTCCCATTCTTCCCAAATCAGTAAATCTGTATCCCAAACTCTACATAGAAGATGTGGTGAGGCTTTGCATTCAACTTTTCTTGAGATTCTGCTACAAAAACAATTAAGATCTGGGGCTTTTTTTTTTTTTTTGCAATTTCTGTCCTAGAGTTAAAAGAAGTATGAGTTAATTTTAAGTTTTACAAAAACCCTAGCTTTGGTAAAATGTGCTTTTCTAAGGTAAGAACTAATTCTTAAATTTTCTGATTTAATGTCATAACGTTGAATTTTCTGAATATCTTTTGGAATGTTTATAGAACCTCTGATGTTGACTGCTTTTTCATTACTGATGCTTGGTCTTGGTGCCTTTGCTATATCTAGATTTGCCTTGGCACCTGCTTATTAAATTTATTAGCCTGTTCAAAGAGTTTTTCAAATCCAATCTATTGAAAAATGATTTCTATTTTACTAATGTCCACCCTAAATTTATTACTTATTTTTCATCTTTCTGCTTTATTTGACTTAAATTATAGTTTACATTCTAAACTCTAGAAATAAATAAGATTATTGATTTTCAGCTTTGTCCTTTTCTAATACATTCATTTAAAATGTCTGTATTTGTATAATTATAGCTGCAATTACACAAGAATGATATGAAGTGTTTTCATTATAATTCAGATCATAACTTTTCTTTTTCTCTTTGTTACTTTGTTGACCAATGAATATTACATAATTTCTAAAAATAGGAGAGTTTTTAAACAGCTTTTTGTTATTGATAACTAGCTTAGTTATACTATGGCTAGATAACACAGCTAATATCCTTTCTGTTGTCGGGCATTACTGGCCCCTCATATGGTCAATTTTGGCAAATGTTACATGTACACTTACTCATACTATGAATTTCTTGTGACACATGTTTTTGTTGTTGTTGTTGTTTTGTTTGATTTTTTGAGACAGAGTCTTGCTGTGTCTCCCAGGCAGTGGAGTGATCTCAGCTCACTGCAACCTCCACATCCTGGGTTCAAGCGATTCTCTTGCCTCAGCCTCCTGAGTAGCTTGGATTACAGGCGCGTGCCACCACACCCAGGTAATTTTTGTATTTTTAGTAGAGAGAGGGTTTCACCATGTTGGCCAGGCTGGTCTCGAACTCCTGAACTCAAGGAATTCACCTGCAGCAGTCTCCCAAAGTGCCGGGACTATAGGTGTGAGCCGCCTGTAAGCCCAGCCAACCCATGTTTTAAATATGTCAATTAGGTTATCTTTATTTACAACACTGTTCAAATCTATATTCTTACATTTTGACTGCTTTTTCAATCTATTCCTAGGAAAAATTTGTTAAAATCATCCCCTGTGGTTTTGATTTGTGTCTATTTGTCTTTTATTTGGGCAATTATTGCTTTATATATTTTGATGACATGTTTAATTACATATAACTTTGGAATCAGCATATCTCCTGGTTTATTAAAAAGCATGATCATTATTAGACACAACCTTTATAATTATATTCTTAAATTCTGTTTTTAAATTAGAATATTTATGCAACTGTTTTCTCCCTCTCACATTCTGTGATACAATTTTTTGTCACTACCTTCAAACATTTTATTCCTCTTATTTAGAATATGTCTCTTTTAGCAGGATAAAGTTTTATTTTTTATCCTGTCTGACAAGTTTTATTTTAAATTTCATCATGTATAATAACATTTACCGTAACTAATATTGTATTGAGGTAGGTTTTTGACCTCTTTCCTGCAGTATGTATCAACGATTTAATGTGCTATCTTTCTATTTGTTTTCTATTAGATTTTGTTTCTATTTTCTCTCCTTTTTATCTTGTTTTGAGTGAAATGAGTATTTTACTGATATTTCTCTTTTTCTTGCTATATTCTCCTGTTAGTTTTATATTCTTTCATTTTTCTTTCAGATAGCCTTCAGATTAAAATGTGATCCCTTGTCTTAATTCTTATATGTAGTAATACATTTATTATATCTGGACAATGCTATGACTAAAAATATTTTACCTTAATTTACCATCCTGCTATTCCCCATATGACATCATCATCATCATTAGTATTGTTGTATGTAGTCCATATTTAGTTAGATTTACTGAAATATCTACTTTTTTGTTACTTTCTTCTTTCCTGAAATTCAGAGCATCCATCTGGTATCATTTCCTCTTGACAATTCCCTTTACTATTTCTGGTTGAATGGTCAATTTTTTTTAAATGTGAAAATGCTTCTATTTACCTTCACTTCTGAAGCATATTTTGCTGGATGTATATTTCATTTCTTAATAGTTTTGGAAAGTTCCTAACCGTTATGTCTTCATGAACTCCCTCTCTCTCTCATTTCTGCATTCTTTAGTTCCTGGACTGCAATTATATCACCCACTTGTTAAGCTCTTTTCTGTTTTCTGTCATTTTATTTCCTGTATGATTTTCCCTGGATTTTCATCTTGCCTATCTTCTGGTTTATTATTTACACTTTACTATTATTGAGACCTCTATTAATCTGTATTTAATCAGCCGTTAAATGCATCAGTTGAGTTCTATTTTCCAATTATTGTGTATGTATTAGTTTTCTATTGATGCTCAAACTTAGTGCCTGAAAACACAACAGTCTATTAGCTCACAGTTCTGCAGGTCAAAACTCCAGGTGGGTTTTTGCTTTGAGTCTCATAGGGTCAAAATCAGGGTGATACCTATACAGGGCTCTTATCCAGAGGATCTGGAGAAGAATCGTATTCCAAATTGATTCAGTATCAGCTGAACACAGTTCTGTGCAGTTGGAAAGCAGAGGTTGCCATTTCCTTTTCTGCTGTTGGGTGGGGGCTTTCAGCTCCTAAACCACCTGCACTATTTGACGCAAAACACTTTCCAATTGCAGAGCCAGGAACAGCACATCGAACCCCACCATGATTTGAATCTCTGGCTTACTCTTCTGTTACTGACTGGAGAAAGCTCTCTGCTTTTAAACTGTCAATGTGATTAGATTAATTCCACCTGGATAATCTCCCTATCTTAAGATCAACTATTTAGTCATCTTAATTACATCTGAAAAATCCCTGTCATGCTGAACCTTAACATAATCACGGGAATAACATGAGAGGGCAAAGGTCATGGGCCCTCTGGAATTGTGCCTACCACAGTAAATCTCAGTGATAAAATCTCTATTGATTGTTATTTTTTTCAGTTTTTGCTAAAATCGTCCGACATTTTGTTTTATTTCTTAGACAAATTAATCATAGTTATTTAAAGAATTAGCTGATAATTCCAAAATCTGGGCTATCTTGTACATCTGTTGTTTCTCTTTTTAAAAGTTTGACTTGTGTTCAATTGTTTTCTTTTTTCATACCTTGCTATTATTTATTTAATGACTGACATAGCATACAAAAAATTAGAGTTTTTTGCCTGAAATACATGACTTTAAACTTCTGCCAAAAAGATTATTTTATTTATTTATTTTTTGCCTTTGACAGACATTCCAGCTAGAAAAAGTTCATCTGGGATCAAACTAATATGATAAAGAATTTCAGTCTTTAAAAGGGTGGCTCTATCATGATGCGTCATAAATTACATGTTAGGTTCCCAGTTGAAAGCCCCAGTTTATCAGCTACCTCCGACTTGGTGAGACTAGAGTTTCAAGTCTTGCCCCCTTCTCCAGAGACTGCTCAAAGCCCTAGTCTGCTCTCCCAGTTGCTCTTAAGCTATCTTATGTTCAGCTTTACCATCTTTCATGCATAATTTTAGAATTAATAAGTGCATGAAAAGGCAAAGTGGTATAAAATATTAGACTCAGCTCTCTTAGCTAATTTTCTCTTCATCATGAATGCCTCTATTCTTCATTGTTTTGGTAGCTACTTAACATCTTAAACAGTGGGCTTTAAAAGATCCACATTACTTAGTTGATTTTATTTTAATCAACTTTACTGAGACATAATTTATAAATGATGAAATGTACATATTTTGATTGTAAAGCTCAATGAGGTTTGACAAATGAATGTATCCAATGAAATTACCACCTTAACAATAAAGATAGAGAGCACTTCTATCATCAAAAATATTCCCTTGTGACATTTCCTAGGCATTCCCTAATCCTTACATCTTACCCCAGGTTACCATTGATCAACTTTCTATCACTGTAGATTTGTCTTTCCAGAGTTTCCCACAAATAGAATCCTAATGTACTATGTTGTCATTTATCTGGCTTCTTTGTGCAAAGCAATGCTTTGGGAGGAGTCCATTCATGTTGTTTCATATAGCAATTCTTTTTTCTTTTTATTACTAAGTATTACTATATAGAAGGGTTTATCTTGTTGATGGACATTTGGGGTGTTCCAATTTTTTAATATTATGAATTAAACTGCTTTAATTTTTTGTAAAAGTTTGTGTTGTCATATGTTTTTACTTATATTGGGTATCTAGGAGTTAAAATATTGGGCCATAAGTTACATGTATATGTGACCTTATAGAAAGTTGCTAAACTAATTTTCAAGGGTCTGTCATTTTACATTTTCAGCAACAATGTATGAGATTTTCAGTTCTTCTACATACTTGTCAACACTTGGCACTGTCTGTATTTTAAATTGCACCTATTCTAGGGAGCTTACAATGATATCTTATGGTAGTTTTACTTCGTATTTAATTTATGAATAAAGATCTTTAGTACCTTTACCCATGCTTATTTGTATATGAACTTTGTACAATATATGTGCAAATTATTGCATCTTAAATTGTTTTGTTTTTTAATTCTTGAGTTGTAATGGTCCTTATACATTCTGGATACATATCCTGTTTCAGACATATGGATGGTGAATATTTTTTCCCAGTGAGGGTCCTTGCCTTTCCATTTTCTTAATGATATATTTTGAAAAGTAATTTTTAAAACTTTGATAAAATTAAGATCCTTATTTTTTCTTTGTCTTTTTTGTCTCCTATCAAAGAATTTATTGCCTATTTAATGTTTGCAAAAACGTTCTTTCATATTTACTTCCAGAAGTTTTGTCACTTTACCTTTTCCATTTAGGGCTTTAAGCCAGTTCCAGTTAATTTTTGTGTAGGAGTGGGAGGTGATGTTTGAAATTCAATTTTTTCATATAGTTATTCAATTGTCTAGTACTATTTGTTTAAAAGACATTATTTTTACTTTTGTAAAGCAATGTTTGAATTTTTGGCATTATATAAAAAGGGACTACGTACATAGAGAGATAAGTTAATTTCTGAATCCTATATATTTGTGGGTTTATTTCTGGACTCTATTATCATCTCTTTCTTATATATATAGCCCTTTTTGATTGATATGATGACCTTTTGATATGAGATTTATGTATATATATATAGAGAGAATCCTTTTAAAATTTGATATATGTGTGTGTGTATATATATAATACATATATATATACATACATATATATATATACACATATATATGAGGAACTGGACTATATTCCAATCATTGATGAATATGCCTATTCTTTTACCAAATACCAAATATTGTTAATTATTTCAGCTTTGTAGTAAGTGTTGATTAGATGTTGTCAGTCCTCCAATTTTGTTTTCCTTTTCAAAATTACTTTGGCTATTTTATATCTTCTGCATTCTTTTACAAGTTGTAAAATCAGTATGTAAATTTCTATCATTAAACAAAGGGTTGTTGGGCATGGTAGCTCATGTCTATAATTCTAGCCCTTTAGGAGGCTGAGACAGGAGGATAACTTGAGGCCAGGTGTTGGAGACCCATTTGGGCAACATGGTGAGACCTTGTCTCTACAATTTGAAAAAAAAATTCACTGGGCATGGTGGTACCCACCTGTAGTCCTAGCTACACAGAAGGCTGCGGAGCTTGAGCCCAAGAGTTCGAGGTTGCAGTGAGTTATGATCATGCCACTACACCACTCTAGCCTGGGCAAGAGAGCAAGACCCAGTTTCAAAAAAAAAAAAAAAAATGCATGTAAATTTTGTTGCAATTGTGTTAACTATATAGGCATATTTTTGGAGAGAATGGTTATTTAACAATATTGATCCTTCTAATCCATTAATTTTGTTTTACTTATATCATTCTCAATTATTTAAGGCTTCTTTAATTTCTCTTTGTAGTGTTTTATAATTTTAAATATACCCTTGTATATTTTTTAATGAAACCCTATTTAAAAATCATTCCCTGACAACTTATACTAAAATAGTACCGTATTTACTATATAATTATTCTGTTTTATTTTTCTTCATACTACTTATCATTACCTAGCATTATATCCTATGTCAATTTTGTTTTCTACTGCCCATCTCACTGAAGAAGAGCAACCTTCATGAAGGTAGAGCTAGTACCTCTGTTATTCACTGCCTCATCACCAGTGCTAAGGAAAGGTCTTGGCTTACATTTGGCACTAAATGAATATTCACAAAGAATGAAATAAGATTCTTGCTCCAGCTATGTTACAATTTGCCTGCTCACAAGAAAAATTCTTTATTACATATCTTGTATGTAAGATCTTTTTTCTTTCCCCATTGATCTTGGTTCTCTTTTTCTGCCTTTACCCATATGTTTCTATGATCTCTCCTTGACAAAATTTTCTGGAGAATGAGAGTTTCCAGGGAAGTTACTCTACATTTTCTCTTAAACGCTGATTTTTTTTGTTTGTTTTAGTCACAAAGGACTGGGAAGAAATGGGGTTCATTTCCATTATTCATATTACTTCTGATTATTATACACATGCACTTTTGATTTTTACAGGAGTGAAGTAGAACTTCCTTTAGCTTTTTACTCTGTGTAAAGAGATCCCTTCTCTTCATGCTCTAAAATGAGGTCTTCAGAGTCCACCTCTTAAATATAGTGTGATATAAGTTGGTATACCTAATCCACAGCCCTGTTGTATTGGATCTAATTTAATAAGTTTGTTTTATGTATACCCACACACGCGCCCGGCACACACACATACACACACACATTCACCACATATCATAGTGTCTGATATAGTTTTTTTCAGGACATTCCATTAAGTATCATATACTTCAGTGTGCAAACATTTAATAATATACAGGAAATTAAATAGAAGCACATAATTAGAGAGTATTTGGTACTCATTTTGAGGGAATATGTTGATAAATATAGGATATGTCCCCCAAAATATTATTTACTTAAAAAAATGAAAATTCATTTGAAAATAATTAAATTTAAGCTCATTATTTTTTCTGACTCCTAACATATGAACATTACAAAGTGTTAATAGCATCTCAATTTCTTTTCCATTTCATTAATTATGTCTACTTACATGAGATCCAAAATCTACAAGACATTGCTTCTCTTAGAGAATTTGGTAATATAAACTTTATATGTTGAATTTAGAAATATTTTTGGCAGCCACAGAAGTATCCCAGGATTATCTTATACTTTTGCTTATGTACAGGCTACCTCACAATATCTACTACTCAAAAAAAAGTCAAAACAACATAAATTACTAATATCTTTTTCCCTTTTTTAAGGCTTATTTTTTTAGCGCAGTTTTAGGTTCACAGCAAAATTAAGAAGAAGGTATAGAGGGTTCCCATAAACACCCTGACTTCACACATGCATGGCCTCCTCCATTATCAGCATCCTTCACCAGGGCGACACATTTTTTTACAATTAATGAACCTACATTGACACATCATAAACAGCCAAAGTCCATAGTTTACAGCAGGAGTTCACTCTTGGTGTTGTACATTCAATGAGTTTGAACAAATGTATAATGACATGTATCCATCATTATTGTATCATACACAGTACTTTTGCTGCCCCTAAAATCCTCTGTTTCTCCTCTTCATCCCTCTCTACCTCCACCCCTTGCCAACCACTGTCTCTTAAATGTCTCTAACTTTTGTCTTTCCCTAAATATCATAGAGTTGGAATCATACAGTATGTAGCCTTTCCCAATTGACTTCTTTCACTCGGTAGCATGCATTTAACTTTTGTCCATATCTTTCTATGGCTTGGTAGGTCATTCCTTTTTAGCACTGAATTGCCTGGATGTAGCAGAGTTTATCCATTGGCTGGATGTACCACAGCTTATTCTTTCACCTACTGAAGGACATTCCTGAATATTTCCAAGTTTTGTCAGTTAAGAATAAAGCTACTATAAATATTTATATAGCAGGTATTTGTGTGAATATAAGTTTTCAGTTTCTCTGGATGAATGCCAAGAAGCGTGTTTGATGAATCATGTGGTAAACATACTTATAGCTTTGTAAGAAATGACCAAACTATCTTCCAAAGTGGCTGTACCATCGTGCATACTTACCAGTAATGAAGGAGAGTTCCTGTTGCTCCACATTCTCATCAGTTTTTGGTGATGCTAGAGTTTTATATTTGGGCCAATCTAATTCTTAGGTAATGGTATTTCATTTTTTATTAATTTGCATTTCCTTGCTGACATAGAATGTGGACCATCTTTTCATATGCTTATTTTCAATCTGTATATCTTCTCTGATGAGGTGTCCGTTAAGATCTTTGGCCCATTTGTAAAGTGGAGTGTTTTCTTATTGTTGATTTTTAGGAGTTGTTTGTGTATTTCAGATAACAGTCTTTCATCAGATGTGTCTTTTGCAAATATTTTCTCCCACTCTGTGGCTGGTCTTCTCATTCTCTTGACATTGTCTTTGACAGAGCAGACGTTTTTAATTTTGATGCAGTCAAGTTTGTCAATTATTTCTTCCATGTATTGTGCCATTGGGGTTGTATCTAAAAGTCATCATCATATGAAGGTCATGCAGGTTTTCTCTTATGTTATCTTCTACAAATTTTATAATTTTGTGTTTGCATTAAGGTTTATGGCTCATTTTCAGTTTATTTTTCTGAAGAGTGTAAGGTCTGCATCTATGTATTTTGCATGTGAATGTCCAGCTGACCTACCATCATTTGTTGAAAAAAGTATCTTGGCTCCATTGTACTGTCTTTGCTCCTTTCTCCAAGATCAGATAACTTTGCTTATGTGGGCCTATATCTGGGCTCTCTATTTTGTTCCATTGATACATTTTCTATTATTTTACCAATAACACACTGTTTTTATCACTGTCACTTTATAATGAGTTTTGAAGTTGGGTAGTATTAGTTCTCCAACTTTTTCCATTTTCTTCAATACTGTGTTGGCTAGTCTTGGTCATTTGCCCCTCCTTGTAAGGTATCAGATCAGTGTATTGATACCCACAAAATAATTTGCAGTGACTTCAGCTGGGATTGCATGCAATCTACACATTTACTTGAGAAGAACAAAAATCTTGACAATATTGAGTCTTCCTATCTATGAATACAGAATATCTTCTTTGATGTCATTCATTGGCATTTTTGTAGTTTTCTCTGATTTTGTTCATCTGCAATTTGTAGTTTTCCACATATTAATACCTTTTATAGATATTTTGTTTTATTTACACCTGAGTATTTCATTTTGGGGTTTGCTAATGTAAGTGGTATTGGTATTGTTTGTAATTTCAAATTCTACTTGTTTATTGCTGGTATATAGAAAATTGATTGACTTTTATATATTAATCTTGTATACTAAAATCTTGCAATATTAGTTCTAGGATATTTTTGTCAATTGTTTTATATTTTTTACAGAGATGATTATGTCTTCTACAGATAAACCCAGTTTTATTTTTTCCTTCCCAATTTATATTTGTTTTTTTCCCTTCCTTTTCTTGCTGCATTTGTTGGTTCTTCTATTACAGTGTTGAAAATGATTGGTGAGAGGGGACATACTTGCATTGTTGCTGCATCTTAGTGAGAAACCTTCAAATTTGTTATAATTATGATGTTAGCTGTAGGCCTTTTGTAGATATTCTTCATCAAATTTAAGAAGTCTTCCTCTATCCCTAGTTTACTAAGAGCTTTTATAATGAATAGGTGTTAGATTGTATCAAATTCTTTATCTGCATCTATTTATATGAATATGTGATTTTTTTGTTTTTTAGCCTGTTAATGTAATAGCTTACATCAATAGATTTGGGTTTTTTTTTTTTGTTTTTCTTTATTTCTTCTAAAAAAATAAAAAAATGGGATACATGTGCAGAACATGCAGGTTTATTACATAGGTATACGTGTGCCATGGTAGTTTGCTGAACCTATTTACCTATCCTCTAATTTCCCTCCCCTAGCCCCCCAACCCCAACAGGCCCTGGTGTGTCCTGTTCCTCTCTCTGTGTCCAAGTGTTCTCAATGCTCAACTCCCACTTATGAGTGAGAACATGCAATGTTTGGTTTCCTGTTCCTATGTTAGTTTGCTGAGGATGATGGCTTCCAGCTTCATCCATGTCCCTGCAAAGGACATGATCTCATTCCTCTTTATGGATATTCCTTATATGGAATACTGCATAGTATTCCACAGTGTATATGTACCAATTTTCTTTATCCAGTCTATCACTGATGGGCATTTGGGTTGGTTCCATGTCTTTGATATTGTAAATAGTGCTGCAATAAACATATGTGTGCATGTGTCTTCATAGTAGAATGATTTATATTCCTTTGGGTATATGCCCAATAATGGGATTGCTGGGTCAAGTGGTATTTCTGGTTATAGATCCTTGAGGAATTGCCACACTGTCTTCCACAATGGTTAAACTAATTTACATTCCCACCAACGGTGTAAAAGCATTCCTATTTCTCCATAGCCTCGCCAGCATCTACTGTTTTCTCACTTTTTAATAATCACCATTCTGACTGGTGTGAGATGGTATCTCACTGTGGTTTTGATTTGCATTTCTTAGATAATCAATGATGTTGAGCTTTTTTCATATGTTTGTTGGCCATGTAAATGTCTTCTTTTAAGAAATATCTGTTCATATGCTTTGCCCACTTTTGGATGAGGTTGTTTGGGTTTTTTTTTTTGTAAATATGTTTAAGTTCCTTATAAATTCTGGATATTAGACCTTTGTCAGATAGGTAGAATGCAAAATTTTTCTCCCATTCTGTAGGCTGCCTATTTACTCTGATAATAGTTTCTTTTGCTGTGCATAAGGTCTTTAGTTTAATTAGATCCCATTTGTCAATTGTAGCTTTTGTTGCAATTGCTCTTCACGTTTTTGTCATGAGGTCTTTGTCCATGCCTATGTCCTGAATGGTATTGTCTAGGTTTCCATCAAGGGCGTGGAACTGGACAGAGGATCTGATGGACAAATTGACAGAAGTAGGCCTCAGAGGATGGGTAAAAAAATCTATGCTGACCTAAAGGAGCATGTTCTAACCCAATGCAAAGAAGCTAAGAACCTCAATAAAACTTTAGAGGAATTGATAACTAGAATAACCAGTTTAGAGAGAAACATAAACGACCTGATGGATCTGAAAAACACAATACGAGAACTTCGTGTATACACAAGTAATAACAGCCGAATTGACCAAGTGGAAGAAAGGATATCAGAGTTTGAAGACCACCTTGCTAAAATAAAACATGCAGACAAGAATAGAGAAAAAAGAATGAAAAGGAATGAACAAAGCCTCCAAGAAATATGGGACTTCACACAAAGACCAACCTACGACTGACTGGAGTACCAGAAGGAGACAGGGAGAATGGAAACAAGCTGGAAAACACACTTCAGGTTATTATCCAGGAGAAATTCTCCAACCTAGTAAGAGGAGCCAACATGGAAATTTGGGAAATCCAGAGAAGACCATTAAGATACTCTACGAGAAGTTCAACCCCAAGACATAAACATCAGATTTTCCAAGGTATAAGTGAAGAAAAAACTGCTAAGGGAAGCCAGAGAGAAAGGCCAGGGCACTTATAAAGGGAAGCTCATCAGACTAACAGCAGACCTCTCAGCAGAAACTCTACAAGCCGGAAGAGATTGGGGACCAATATTTACCATTCTTAAAGAAAAGAATTTTCAACCCAGAATTTCATATCCAAACGAACTAAGCTTCATAAGCAAAGGAGAAGCAAAATCCTTTCCAGACAAGCAAATGCTGAGGGATTTCGTTACCACTAGGCCTGACCTGCAAGAGCTCCTGAAAGAAGCACTAAACATCAAAGGAAAAAGTGGTATGAGCCACTGCAAAAACACACCAAGATATAAAGACCAATGACACTATGAAGAAACTGCATCAACTAATGTGCAAAATAACCAAATAGCATCATGATGACAGGATCAAATTCATGCATAACAATTCTAACCTTAAATGTAAATGGGTTAAATGCCCCAATTAAAAGAGACAGACTGGCATGTTGGGTAAGGAGTCAAGATCCATTGGTATGCTGTATTCAGGTGATCCATCTTACATACAGAGACACACATATAAGGCTCAAAACAAAGGGATGGAGGAAAATTTACCAAGCAAATGGAAAGTAAGAAAGAAAAAAAAAAACAGGGGTTGCAATCCTGGTCTCTGACAAAACAGCAAAACAGACTTTAAACTAACAAAGATCAAAAAAGACAAAGAAGGGCATTACATAATGGTAAAGGGAACAATTCAACAAGAAGAGCTAACTATTCTAAATATATTTGTACCCAATAAAGGAGCACCCAGATTCATAAAACCAGTTCTTAGAGACCTACAAAGAGAATTAGACTCCCACACAATAATAGTGGGAGACTTTAACACTCCACCATCGGTATTAGACAGATCAACGAGACAGAAAATTAACAAGAGTATTCAGTACTTGAACTCAGCTCTGGATCAAGTGGACCTAATAGACGTCTACAGAACTCTCTACCCCAAATCAACAGAATATACACTCTTCTCAGTGCCACATGGCACTTATTCTAAAATCCACCATGAATAGATTTTTTGATTATTGATCCCATCTTGCATACCTGGAATAAATGCTATTTAGTCATGGTTTATAATATACATTATAAAGTACACTTTGTACATTGTTGGATTCAAATAGTTAATATTTTGTTGAAGATTTTTGCATCTATGCTTATGAGACATATTTCATTATAATGCCTTGATCTGGTATTGGTATCAGGGCAATGATGGCCTCATAGAATAAGTTAGAAAGTACTCCATCTGCTTCTAGCCCCTGAAAGAGATTGTAAAGAATTGTTGTAATTTTTTCCTTAAATATTTACTGGAATTACCCATCTGGGCCAGATGCTTCTGTTTTGGAAGGTTATTAATTATTGACTACATTGATATTATTATAATTATCTATATTAAATATAGATATAAGGAATAGCTAACAATGTCTTTAATAGATATAGACCAATTCAAATTGTCTATTTCTCCTTATGTGGGTTTGGCAGGTTTTTTCTTTGAAGAAATTGGTCTATTTCATCCAGGATATTATAGTTGTGGGCACAGAGTTACTCATGGTATTTCTTTATTATCCTATTAATGTCCATAGGAGCTGTAGTGGTGTCCCCTCTTTCATGTCTGATACACATAATTTATGACCTTTCTCAGTTTCTCTTAGTTAGCCAGATATAGGCTTATCAAGTTTATTGACATTTTAAATAACCAGATTTGGTTTTGTTAATTCTTTCTACTGATTTCCTGTTTTCAATTTCATCTATTTCTGCTCTAATTCTTATTAATTCTTTTCTTCTGCTTCTTTTGGACAGAATTTGCTCATCTTTTTCTAGTTTTATAAGGTGGATGATTAGATGATTGATTTCAGACCTTTTTTTCTTCTCTAATATATGCATTCAATGACATAAATTTCCCTCTAAGTGCTATTTTTGCTATATTTCACAAATTTTGATAAGCTTTGCTTTCATTTCATTTGGTTCAATGTAATTTTAATTTCTTTTGAAATTTCTTCTTTAACTCATGTGTTATTTAGAAACGTGTTGCTTAATCTCCATGTATTTGGGGCTTATCTTGTTATCTTTCAGTTAGTGATGTCCAGTTTAGTTTCATTGCAGTCTGAGAGCAGACATTGCATTTCTATTTTTTAAGCTGTGTTTTAATGCCCAGAATGAGTTCTATCCTACTGATGTTCCATGTGAGCATGAAAAGAATGTGGATTTTGCTGTTGTTGAAGTAGTTTATAAATATTGATTATATCCAGTTGGTTGATAGTGTTGTTGTGTTAAACTATTTCCTTACTGATATTTTGCCTGCTGGATTTATTTATTTCTGATAGAGAGATGTTGAATTCTTCAACTATGATAATGGATTCGTCTATTTCTCCTTGACGTTTTATTAGTTTTTGCCTCACAAAGTTTTATTCTCTGTTGTTAGGCACATACATATTAAGGATTGTTATCATTATCTAATGGCCTTCTCTATATCTGATAATGTTCCTTGCTTAGAAGTCTGATCTTTCTGAAATTAATATAACTATTCCTGCTTTCTTTGCATTAGTGTTATCATGATATATTTTTGTCTATCCATTTACTTTCAATCTATATGTTACTTTACATTTTAAATGGGCTCCTTCTAGACAACACACAGTTGGGTCTAGTTTTTTATTCAATCTGATAATCCCTGTCTTTTAATTGGTGAATTTTGACCATTGAAATTCAAAAGGATCATTTATATAATTGGATTAATCTCTGCTGTATTTGTTAATGCTTTATATTCATTGCTTTTGTTTTTTGTTCTTATTTTCGTCTTTTACTTTTTTTCTGGCTTTTGTAGTTTTAACTGAGAATTTTATATAATTCTATTTCCTTTCTTAGCATATCAATGATACTTTCTTTTTTACTTATTTAGTGGTTGATTTATAGCTTGTAATATGCATTTACAGCTAACTCAAGCTACTTTCAAATAACACTATACCACTTAAAGGATATCTTATAATAACAAAATAATCTTAATTTATTTCTCTCCTCTTATATCATTGATGTCATTCATTTGGCTTATATATAAGCATACATGACTATATATGATATATACATAAGCATAAGTAATAGAATACAATGTTACCACTATTATTTTGAGGAAACTGTTATCTGTTAGGCCAATTAAGGACAATAAAAGTAATAAGTTTTATTTTACATTCCTTTATTCTTGCTCTGATACTTTTCCTTTTTTATATAGATCTGAGTTTTTTACTCAGCTCTATTATTTTCCTTTATTCTTTTTTATAATTTTTTTTTGATGGAGTTTCTGTCTTGTTGCCCAGGCTGGAGTGCAATGGCATGATCTCAGCTCACTGCAACCACAGCCTCTCAGGTTCAAGCAATACTCCTGCCTCAGCCTCCCAAGTAGCTGGGATTACAGGAATGCACTGCCACACCCAGCTAATTTTGTATTTTTAGTAGAGACAGGGTTTCACCATGTTGGTCAGGCTAGTCTCAAAACTCCTGACCTCAGGTGATCCACCTGCCTCAGCCTCCCAAGTAGCTGGGATTACAGGAATGCACTGCCACACCCAGCTAATTTTGTATTTTTAGTAGAGACAGGGTTTCACCATGTTGGTCAGGCTAGTCTCAAAACTCCTGACCTCAGGTGATCCACCTGCCTCAGCATCCCAAAGTGTTGGGATTACAGGCATGAGCCACCAAGCCTGGCCAAAAGAAGTTTTTAAGAATAAAGGAAAATAGGCCAGGCGTGGTGGCTCACGCCTGCAATCCCGGCACTTTGGGAGGCTGAGGCGGGGCAGATCACGAGGTCAGGAGTTCAAGACCAGCCTGATTGACATGGTGTAATCCCATCTCTACTACAAATGCAAAAATTAGCCAGGCATGGTTGTACACACCTGTAATTCCAGCTACTCAGGAGGCTGAGGCAGGAGAATGGCATGAACCTGGGAGGCGGAGCTTGCAGTGAGCCGAGATCATGCCACTGCACCCCAGCCTGAGTGACAGGGCGAGACTCTGTCTCAAAAAAAAAAAAAAAAAAAAAAAAAGACAAAACAAAACAACAACAACAACAAAAATCTTCTTTTAACATTTATTGCAAGACAGGACTATTCCTTCAATTTTTATTTGTTTGAGAAATTATTTCTTTTTTACTTTTGGAACACACTTTCACAAGGTACAGAATTCTAGGTTGTTATTTTCTTTTTCTCTCAACACTTTAAATATTCCACTTCACTCTCTTATTGCTTGCATGATTTCTGAAGAGAAAGATTATCTTTGCTTCTATGTAGGTAAGGTATGGTTTTCCTCTAGCTTCTTTCAAGAAGATTTAAAAGAAAAACTTTTTGGTTTTCTGTAGACTGAAAATAACATGCCAAAATGTAGGATTCTTTAAAAATCTTGCATTGTGCTCTCTGAACTTCCTCGATTTGTGGTTTGGTATCTGACATTAATTTGGGGAAAGACATTATTGCTTCAGACATTTATTCTGCTTTCTCTCTTTCTTCTCCTTCTGGTATTCCCATAACCTGTATGTTACATTTTTTACAGTTGTCCACAGTCCTTGCATATTCTGCTCTGTTTTTTTCAGACTTTGTTATATTTCCTCCTTAGTGTTTGAAGTTTCTATTCATGTGTCTTCAAATTCAGAAATTCTTTACTCAGTCATGTTCAGTCTACTAATACGTCCACCAAATGCCGCCTTTATTTCTGTCACTGTATTTGGTAATTTGCATTTCTTTCCTGTCCTTCCTTTGCATTTTTGTCTGTCTGCTTACATTGCTCACCCGTTCTTGCTTGCTGTTTATTTTTTCCATTAGACCCCTCAGGATCTAATTATAGTTGTTTCAAACTTCCAGTCAGATAATGCCAACAGTCCTGTCATGTCTGGTTCTGATATTTTCTCTTGTCTTTTCAAATTGTGTGGGTTTTGTCTTTTGATATGGCTGGTAAATTTTCTTGATAGCAAGATATGATAGTAGCAGAAACTGCTGTGAATAGGCCTTTAGTAATATAGTGGCAAAGTGTCGGGGCACAGGGAATGTTCTATAGTCCTGTGATTTGGTCTCAGTCTTTTTGTAAGCTTATGCCTCTGTACTTTGAACTTCACGAGTGTTCATCAGCTATTTTCTTCCATCTTAGGTAGGACAGAATGGCTAGAGTGAGCTGGAGTTGAGTATTTCCCCTCCCCTACATGGAAGGCTAGAGGGAGTTGAAGTTGGATATTTTCCTTTATCCAGATCAGTTTGGCTCTGATAATGTACCAGCAGATTAGACTCTAGTTGAATAGTTTCTCGTGAGGGCAGGCCTTATTTAAAAAAAGAGTGTTCTAACATATTTCAGAATGGTTCCTTTTCCCCTCCCCCTGGTGGAAACATGAGGGGATTTTTCTATTATATTTATTGTGGAATCTGGTTGAGCTCCTGAAGGTAAATCTCACAACATTGTGCGGACTCCCCTACATCTGGTTCCTCTCGAGTTTTAACTCTCAAACTTGTCTACACTGCCCCCCCTCCAGCAATTTGTCAATTAAAATTGTTTTCTCTACCCCAACACTGGTTCTCATAGCAGTTCCATGACAAGTCTCTTCTTCGCTTAGTTGGGACTTTCTGTGTTCACTTGTCTATCCCTCCAATCTTTAGGGCAGTGGGTTTCTCTATGTCCTCCCTTCTCTTATAAATCTATGAAAAGTTAATTTTTCAATCTATTTAGCTTTTTCCTTGTTAGAATGAAGGGGTGACTTCCATTCTCCTTCCAAGTGATATCAAAAATTAGATATCTTTGCATTTTAATTTTTATTAATAAATAAAGGTGCAATGGGAAAAAGATTAAAACATAAAATGTAGTCATATAATAAAGAGGTGACCCAATGACTGCTAGGCATAATTTTGTGTGTGCACACTTTAGAGTTATACAGAACAGATTTAGAATAAATGTTAAAGGACTTTCTATTGTCTCTTATTCTTAGTGATATCATCCAAGCACTGGTAAAACTGAAAACATTGTAGAGAAAGTGTAATACGGAGGATGAAGGCAGTATGTCCTAGCTTCTGATACTGTCTTCCTCTTAAGCTCCATTTTCTTTATTTCATAGAAATTGATTTCAAATAGGTGGTTTTAAAACATCTGTTTTGTTTAAATCGTATATGTTAAGCATTAGTCCTCTCCATCTAAAAGAATTTTTGGAAGAGACTATTATTTCACACACCTACCTAACATAAATTTAAAGTTACATGTAAACTCCACCTAAGCAGGTATTATTTTAGAACTTGTTATGTCTGTATCCCCAAAGCCTAGTCCAAACTTTGACATATGATAAGTACTTAATAAATATATATTGAATGAAAAATGAGTGAACTGAAGTAATAAGATTTAAATATTAAATGAGGAAATTAACAAAATAAAAGTTAGCATTATTATATGACCCTCATAACTCTAAAAATTTTGTGCTGCTAAGTTTTGGTCTAAAGTATTAAAGGATCTTTATGGACCTCTAAAGAATTATTTATTGGTTAGATACCAAATCCATTAGGTCAAACATAGGTTGAAGAGGAAAATTTTGTACGGATGATTTTGGGTATTTATTTTCTTGGTACCTAAAAATACAGATACACTTCTGACATTTGACGAATACTCTCAGAATGCATAAATTGGAAATTAATCACGTGTGGTCATTAGGGCTTGTTGTTTGCTCATCTATGTTGAGACTGAAATCAATCAAGCGAACTAGCCTCTGTGCAAAATGTCAGTTGATTCCAGGCTTACAAACAGTAAAGCTAATAACATTACCGTTGTTGAGTGCAGATATTATTAAATTAATAAAATACACCCAGGATTTTAAAAAATCAATTTTATTTCAATACTCATTTTTTTAACTAAATAAAATTAACTTCAGGCTTTGTTGTTGTTGTTTTGTTTTTCTGTTAGTTTTATGGTTCACCTTGACACATTGATATTCTTACTGTTTGATCTATTGCAATAACCTTTTAACAGGTTTCCCTGTCTTGGGCATCTCATCCATTCGATTTATCTTGAATTGCAAATGAATAGCACTGTTCCTGTCTCCTCTGATCAAAAACCTGCAGGGACTCCCCATTACATAAAGAACAAAATCTGGATTCCTCTCCCTTCAAGAAATGCTCCCTGCTGCTTCTACCTGCCTCTTAAATATATTTCAAACACAATAATTTCTTTCCATCATCACTGCTAACATCTTAGTTCAGCCTACCTCCACTATTACCTGGATCATCACACGAGAAACCTCCATAGTCTTTCTCTTCTCTTGCCTTTCTCTGCCTGCAACATCATATGGACAGCAGGGTGATATTTCAGATTAAACCTGATCACATTCTCACAAAACTGTAGCTTTGCACTCTTTGGTGGTGTGGCCATTTGCTGTTAGATATATTTCCAATCTCTTCTGTGCCAATCTTTATCACCGGGAGCTATTTCTTAAACTTCCTTGCTCCTGCCTGGTTTCACGCTGTAGGTCGCTAAAGTGGGAGGGCAGTATCTTCAGCTGTAGTTTCAACTTTTTCCACTTGAAGTCACTTCCTCTGTGGCCCTGTTTATCACCAGAATGCTAACCACGTTTCTCTCCTTCATACTACCTCCTCCCTATATCCCTTCAGGTTAATAGTAAATAGTGTCTTCCATCTGTACTAAATTTATAAATTGCTTCACTATCCTCTTCTTGGCTTCCTAACTCTTCCATCACCTGTGTAATTAGATCTGAGTATAAAATCCCTTCTGCTTGAAGCATGCGTAGTGGTTTCTGTTTTTCTGATTGAGCCGTGATTGATACATGGCTCTACCTATTTTACTTGGGGTAAAATTCAGTGGCCTTGTGGCTTTGAGATCCTCTGTGACCTGTTTCCCCTTACATTGGTAGCTTCATCTCTGACCACTTTCCTCTTTACTCACTGGAAATCCACTGTAATAATATCCTATTTTTGATGCCAGGAACATCCTTGCTTCTACTGAGTCTAGGAACATACTACTTATCTTTTAGTTCTAAACATGAATGCATTTTTTAATAAAAACCTTCACTGACTTCCTAAAATCATTAATTTTCCTATGGTAACTTAGATTGCCATAAAATATTTGATTGTGTTATGATTTCATTAAGTTACTATCTCCCCTATTAATCTGTGAGCCCCGAAGCAAAGGGAATGTGGATTGGACAAGAGACTAGCAGAGTGGCTGACACAAAGGTAGCTGTCAGTAAGTGTTTGTTAAACTCACTTCAAAATCCCCATTTGTTCAGGTAAAAAGGAATCTTGAATGCTAGGTACTATGGAGGCAAATAATTTGTATTCTGGTAGAGATGAGAAATAGGAGATAAAAGATTGAAATAAGATGTGTTAAAAGCCATGGGGGATATGAACACATAGGAGCATCACAGAGAAGATTCTAGCATGGACTATGGAGGGGTTGGGTTAGTCAGCATGAAAAAAACAACGCAGGTGAATTTGCAGGTATAAATATTTACAGCAGGGAGTCTCTGCTGTTGACATACACAAGGATCCAGCGTTTTAAAAACCAATGCCCATGCCACCTCACTCCTGAATAAATAGACTAATGAATTCTGGTGTGGGTGCCTGATTTTGCTGCTATTGTTATTCTATTCTGCAGCCAGGATTGAAAATAGCTGATTTGTTAAAGTATTTAGTACATGCAAAACCATGGAAATATTAAAGAAAGGTGAGTAAGTAAACTTCGCACAGCACACTTATAGCTGGGCCCCTGCAAATATTACTTGGGGCGAAGGAGAATAAGGTAAAACAAACAAACAAACAAAAAACAAGAAATGAGTTAATGGAAGTAGGCAGGGACCTAGTGATAAGCTACTTCTTGGAGCTTACATTTTATAATGACAGAAATGGGAAGCCATCAGAACATTTTAATCAGGAAAGGAGGGACCTGATTAGATAAGAGTTTGAAAGAGATCACTGCTAACTCTAATGGAGAATAAGTTAATAGGCTAGACTGAAAGCAGTTCATAGTACCAAGCGGATGTGTTTTGGAGAAATGCCTGTGATGGGGCATCAAGACAAAATGCCTGAGAGTTGTTCTGAGTGTATTTGCAAGGAGCTATTTTCTGCATTTACCTGTGCTGCTTGAAACATCAATTCTAACCTTTTTGTGATTAAAGGAGTTTAATTCAAAATACACATCTAAAATTAAGCAAAATACAATATTTTTATAACTGAAAGCATCCTTATCTCATACATTCTTCCCAGCTTTGGAAGACCAAATTTCTAGACTGTGTCACCTGTACTGTACAGATTACATGTAAGGTGTGATGTCATCACTGCCCTTGCACTAGGGTATTTGAGTGTGCACTTACAGCTCAGAGGACATGTACCTTTAGATTGGATTTTAAGCTGCCTTTTACTTTGTGCAATTCATTTGAAAACAGAATGGTCAGCCATGGTATTGGAAGATTCAAAGCAGCTATTCTTTTAGATTCCTCTGGCCCTGTAGAAAAACTGTGCAAGTTTCTGAGGGTGAAAAAGTAAAGGATAACCTCCACCGCTCTTACAAGGAGAAAAAACAGAAGTGTGCATTCCTATATGTCACTGTTCCTTAAGGCTAAGAAGCCTTATCCTGCCTGCACTCCCTCCCTACCCCCCAGTAGCCCTTCAATATAGTTGGTGAGAGTTCTGCTCTACTCTGGTCGCTGCTCTCAGGGTCAGGGGACCACTGGGCCCAGTATTCCATGGGGTTTCCTATGGAGACACTCAGCCAGTTCCACCAGCTGTGTTGAATTGAATAGGGCCACCCTGAGTAGTGACTTTTCTTCCACCCCTGTAGGAGACAAATAAGCACATGGCTTATTTGGACTTGTGAGTGGCCTTCTCTCTGTGTGCCCTATGTGGCCAGTTGTTTCAAGTGCCTCTTATTCCAGCTCTACATATCAGTTAAGCTTAGGTTACTCAATTGCTTGCAGGTAGCTGAGTGTGTTGGATGTTTTAGTTGGGACTAATCTCTGGTTCCCATATGGGGACAAGAGTATTATCACACTTCAGCCCACTAAAAAAATATATATATAAGTGGGGGAAGTAAAAGCTTTGCAGGTGTTCTCCTCCCTAATGGACCAAAACACTGCAGCTTGTGTATACTTTTATTTGTAAAGTGTTTTTCTCTGTCTGCATGTTTAGAATAAGAGTAGTGTAAAGCACTGCTGTTTAATTACTAGCAGGGCCAAAGGTTTCATTTTAATTCAAGATTATTTAAATAAAAACATTATTTATAAATGAAGTGCTGTTTTCTGTCCAAACATGTAAGAATACTGCTCTAGCTGAGATCCAACACTGTTGCAGAAGAATTTAATGTTTTTATGTTAGTTTTTTTAGAATTAGAATTTCTATTAAACCACTCATTATTTTAATCATTTCCAATTTTAAGATAAAATAAAACACTGTAATACCCATATGTACCAGTATTTCACTTATACCAATACTGATTATCTTATATGCTAGTAAGATATCAATATTACTGTTTTTCCATCTAGTGGATAAAACCAAGTGATTGCCATCATAATCATTATCATGATGAAAACTTATATTAACACCATTTATATTTGCATTTTACTTGTTACTTTTTGAAGTGCACATGTATTCATCATCAATCAGCAAATATTTATTGGGAGCCTACTTTGTTCTGTGTAGTTTGCCAAAGTGCAATGGAGATTGCAGTCAATATAGGAAAAACTCAAGTAAACCACCTAAAATACTTATAGAGTGATATTAGACTATGATATTTCATCTATCTACATAATTATATATCTCACTATAAAAAACACTGAGGCAGAGTACCAGCTAAAAAGTTTTATGGACCTATATCTTCATCTGGAACATGAAAAAGCCCAAATGAAATCATTTGTAGGATTTTTCTTCTTCTGATGTGGTGTCCTGTAGCATATAATCTTTATTTCTAATACCAAAAAAAGTGTATACTAGAGTTAGGAATTTAGTTCAAACTTAGTAGAAGTGTAAGGACCAGTAAACAGAAAGAGGAGATCTGAAAAAAGATAGAGAGACACGATCATGGCCACATTAAACAGGAGTAAAGGCTAGGAGACATTAAGAAACTTAACATCGTCTTCCCAATTAAATGAAGAACAGGCCATATTTTCACAATTTTTGTTTTACACAATATGACTCATTTGAGCAACTTCAGGTATTGTTTTAGGGCAGACCCAGCAATTTAACTCATGGAGTGCCCTTCTTCTGTAAATTACCCCAAAACTGGCCTAACACAGTTAAGTAAGTTTTAAAACACAGATACTTTTGCAATAAGATATATTTATACACACACACACACACACACACACACACACATTTATAAGGAAATTTCCTGAAACATAAAATAGGCAAGCAATTTATAGAAAAAGGTTTGAATTGGCTCTAGATATCATTTTTAATCTGTCAGCAGATGGGTTGGAAAGGAATTAATTACTCTATAATCCAGTCATTTATTCATCAATCATTGACTGAGACACAACAATACATAAAAAAGACTGACTGGACCTAATCTGTCCTTCCAGGACTTTGAATTTTCATCGAAAAGACAGAAAAAATAAATACGAACAGAAAAACAAATATTAATAATTGCAGACTTGAGAATATGTTAGAAGGAAATAAATAAGGGAGAGCAGTGGATAATGAAGGAGGCTGATTTTAGTTAGCTTTGTTAGGAAAAGGAAGCTTTTGAGAAATAATCTTTTTAGACCAAGGGAAGAGAAGAAATTAGGTAGCATCAGTGAAAGTGTGGGGAAGAATGCTTGAGGAGGCATAGATGGCATGTGCAAAGGTCCTGAGGCCATAGGGTGCTCATCCCACCTCAGAAAGTAAATAAAGGAAACAAGCCTGAATGCAGCACAAAGGTCTTTGCACATACATATATTCCAGTATTTATAAAAATGTTATATAATTGGCAATTCATGTGTCTGATTTTACATTTTTAAATAATGTTATTAACTCTGTAAAAATTATAATCAATACATATGCACATAGAAACTTTTGAGAAGCAAAAAAAAAAAAAAGAAAAAAGCAAAAACCCCAGAAAATAATTAGGGCCTAAGGCAAACCCTAATCCATAGGCAATGACTGTGACCATTTAGGTGTAATTTTACATAATCTATGCATATAGACAAATACGTATATATATACATTTCTATATATGTACATATACAGATATAGACCTATATACATAATTATTCTGTATTATAAACAATAAATACTTTGATATACACACTGCCATCTCATTTCTAAAATAGTTTTGTAATCTATATCCACTTAAAAAGATACCAAGAAAATATTTACATACATAAGTATCACAATTATGCTAAGATTTTAAAAATCAAAATAATGTGTCACTTTTCATGAAAAGGTTTTTGTTTTATTGAAGTTGTGTATTTTTATGTTAAAATTTTTCTTTACTGAAAACACATTAGGAAATGTTTTAATGTTCAAGCTATCATATAGTAGTAGGATAAGTCATCCCACTTATGATTATTCTTTTAGTGACTTGAAGAATTCTATTTGATAATGATTTTTTAGGATTTTTATATCTATATCCTAAAGCAAGACTGACATATAGTTCTCTTTTTCTATTTTTTCCTTATTTCATGGTAGAATCAGGCTTTATTTATTATTGTAGAATTAGCTGGGGAAACTTTTCTATGCTCATAAACCTCTATGTGATAAAAATTATGTGTCTATTTGATGATAGATCTCTGACTATATTTGTACTTATTCTCTGGCTTTTGGTATATTCAGCTTGTCTATTTTCTTTTGGGTTAATTTTTTTTTAATCTTTTAATGAAAATAATTTATTTTATGTATATTTTAAATTACAAGGATATAAAATTGCACCTAACACTGTAGTGTTTTTTCTTATTTCTTCTTGTTTCCTTCCTCACTACCTTAACCAGGGTTTGTTTCTTTACTAGGTTTCTTGTTTTTTGTCTAACAAAGGACAACATATGGATTCCAGAGGTAGGATGGGAATCTACCCCTGTTAAATGTGTTTAGTTAGCTTATCTTTCTTTTTTTTTTCCAATACAGCAAAATTCATTCAATTATTTAACAAAAATATTTTTGAGCACTTGTGAAATGGCACTCTTGTAATCAACATTTTATAGAGTTAAAATGAATATCTCAAAGACTTAAAATCCTGAAAGTCACCTTGTGTTGGGGATGGAGTTGAGATTTTGGGTTTCTGATTTAATCGAGCCCGTCATCTTGAGTGGGGACGGGAGAGAAGAGGAGCAGTGACTTGTGACTTTCTCACCTGGCTTGCAGCATGGGGCTGGGAGGAGGCCGGAGCCTGGGTCAGGATTTCCTCCTGTTTCATCCCTGGATCAGTGTTCTTGCCATCATCTCACAAGGTCACCTCCCATCACAGCTCACGTGAGCCATCCTCAAGCCTGGCTTCTCATCTAGTCTCAGTCAAGCGCTTTGCCTTTTTCTCTGCTCCCACAGTGCAATCTGGAGCCTGTAGCATCCTGGCTCAAAATGTTTTCCAGCCTCATGCCTCCAACACCACAAAGGAAGATAAAGGGTTAGATAACTTTTAGAACAGGACCATCTACTTTCACTAACATCTGTTATCTTTCTACAAACAGGAGTTGCTCACACCTCAAAGTAATGCGAAGTTCTCTGGTTGCTAGTCCCTTTCTAAATCCCAGATTCCCTCACTCTGCTAACTCTCTTGCCAGGGAGCTCCACTTCCATTTTATTTTGGGATTGTGGTAGGAGTGGGATAGGTAGGCAGTCTATGTACTGCAAGGTAAGTTGGTGCTCTCTGGCCCCTTTAGTGATGTACCCACCAAGTCACATGTGGTCCATGTTCTGATATTGGGTTTCTTCTTGAGTTCTCTGGAAGAACTATCTAACAACAAAAGGCGTTTGAATAGGGTTCAGCTCTGAAGGAGTTCGTTGACAATTTATTTGTATTCATTTTAGGATTTCCAGAAGTGTTCTAAAATAGTGTATTGTTTATAAAGTAACTAAAATACTAAAGTTAACACAGAAACATACAGAAATGGCACATTTTATGACTTGAAAAAGGCTTCGAAGACTCAAAATAGCTACCTCATAAAAATATGCAATGTTGCCTAATATTTTCTAGGACTAGAAATGCATGGCACAAAAAGAAAGTTTAGGAAAGAAGAGAGTATAAATTCTGTAGTATTTGGAGACTTCTGAAACTTTACATAGATGTCTTTACATAGATTATCCCATTTCATCCTTATAGCAACACTGTGAAGTAGATATTCTTAACAGCACCTAGGAGCAGAAAGGTTTAATAACTTGGCCAAGGTCATACAGCTAGTTCGTGGTAGATCTGGAACATAAACACAGAGAATCCAATACAAGGTCGATGTGATTTATCAGTAAGTGGTTTCATTTAGTGATAATTAAAAATTAAAATTGGACAATTGTCACAAATTTCCCTTGGTGATATATAATATTATGTATACATATATATGTCAAATCTATTTATAATTCTATGTCATAAAGTAAAATGTATATATCTGTTTCAATCAAATACCAATTTGATAACTCAAATTTTAAAATATTGAAAGTTATTTATAAGGAATGTGGCAATACAGGTCTTTGAAACTATTTTTGATGTCAAGTTACTAATGTATGTTTTAAATAGAAAAGTCAGAAATCTTACGTCTCAGAAAAGATTATGGGGTGACTTGGTTTTATTTTTGTTGTTACTGTTACTGTTTTCCTATGACATCATTGACTTCAGCTGTCAATGGTCTATAAAAGTCCAGCTGTGATTCTATGATTCTTTGATTTTGTCAATATTTGCAATACTCTGAGAATTTATTTTGTAAACTGAGCATCATTATTCCCAGTGACATTTTATAGTTCCAGAGATCCTACAATAAAAAATTTTGATTTACTGTAAATTGGCATTTATCTCTTATTTTATAGCTGTACCTCTCTCTGGCTGACCTCTATGTTAAATAAGCAGGTAAAAGTTTCTAGTCAGCAACTTGAATTTTCCATAAGACAACATTGTTTTCAGGTGATAAATTTTTTTTAAAAATGAGCTTTCTTAAAAAAAATTGTGTGTGTGTGTGTGTGCACGTTTGTGTATCAGGTATGAATCTTGGATTACACATTGTTTTCTTATAATTTGACTTAATTTCTGAACCCCTCTCCAGTTTCCTTTGACTAGCAGGAATTTTAACCACATTGATTTTTATGACTCCTAGCATCAGCAGCAAAGTTGAGCCACCAATCCAGGCCTTCCCAAATGTGAACCAAAATGTAGAAATTACAAAGAAATGTTGGGAAAACTGAGTAGTACATGAAAATACAACCACACATCCAGAATGAAGACTAGAAACCAACATCTGGTTGATTCTAGTTTCAATCCAATATTGAGAAAATCAATATCCAAGAAGGAAGAGCTGGGAAATCTATAAGCTTTCAGAGACCGTATTTTCGGGATGGTGGCAATTTAGAAAAAGACTGGAGGTAGACATTCTTAGAAGATTTAATAATTTAGCATGTATTTTTGTCTTTAAAGGGACCCTATGGGTATTATTGGATGATTTAGTATCTCAGGGAAACAAACAACAAAGCATCAAAATTAACTATGAAATGACTATTGTCTTGTTATAAATTATGAAACTTCAATGTTTCAATGCACCCTAAGAAATGCGGTCTTTCCTCATTATTAATTGCCAAGAAATAACAAAGGAGAGAGTTCATCACAAATAAATAACATTTGTAGAAAAGAGAATCAATGCTGTAATACTATAAACTGTGAAGAGTTAAAAATCAAGAGTGATTTTGATTCAAAATATTCTAGTAAAAGTGTCTATGGAGAAACTTGCTTATTCTTTCATAAAGTGCAAGGTAAGTAACGGAAAAATCTAAGTAATTAATTTTTTAAAAGGAGGTCAGCAAATATGTTCTTTGAGTTGTGAGTTCACAATTTGCCATTAAATCTGTAGTGTTTATTTCAACAAGGGAATACTTGTGTGAAGAAATTTTTTAATTATTTTTTCTTTTTTAAAGTTGTCACTGTCATGGGAAAACAAATACCTTTGAAAATTGGGTTTTGAGAAGACTTTTACCCAGAAACTGATACTTTCCCCTTATTTAATGGATCAGTTTGGATTTTACTAGCATTCTTTAAAATTCTCTTTCATAAAATGGAAAAAGAAGTTTTGTTTGAGAAAATGTTTTCCTCATATGAATTCATTCTGAACAAGAACTTTTCTATTAAGTGTAGAAAAAAAGCTTATTTTCATTATATTTTGTATTTTAAATGCAATAAGTCACTTAAATTCTACCTACATTTCATTGCTTTTGGAAAAGAGGCACTTCAAGGAGCTTTCCTTCTTAGAAACCACTGGTGAATGACTCAAAACAAAGATCCTCATGCCCTGTAGATGATCAGAACCTCGGAGGGACTTACTCCAAACATATGACTGCCTCTAGAATCCTGTATTTGATCAGAAGGTCAGTACAAATTAAAAACAGAGCAATTGGAAAATTTGCTTCATTGACAAGTAGCTGCTTAGGACAATTAGGAGCTTTCTTTTCTTGACTTTGCTAAGATAACCAAATTTTATTAAGTAAAACATAGCTAAGACAAAGTGCACTGAATCGTTATAGTATGCTGGAGCATGTGGGGCTTAGAAAATTATTGAAGAGAAGCAAGTTTGTAGTTCTATACCTGCCCCTAAGAGGATATTTTTGCTAGGTTCATGTAAGAGTAATCCATCCATTACCTAAAATGTCAGCTCCTAAAGTTTTAGGTATCACTGGATGAATTTGTGAAGTAGTGCTAAATATTTGCTTCATTCTAAAGAAAATGTGCCCAGGGTTAATTAATTAACATGACAGTCAGTAAAGTTTCTGGTAGATTTGCCCAACATTCACCACCTCTTCTGCTACACTTTCCTACTTCTGTCTAAAGTAGTCAAGTTCATCACCACTTGGTGGTCCTTGTCCTCATGATGTTCATGATTTCAGAGGGAACAGTGTACTAATGAAAGATGATCAACTGAGGACATTAGATTTGTTTGATTTGTAGATGAGTATGTCTAGAGCCCTTAATTTAATGGGTTGTGTACTCTTCATACTCATACACAAGCCAGGGTTTTAGAAATCTTAAGGGTGTAATGTAAAAGGCAAAATACTACAGGCAAAATTGAAAAATAAATATAACTGCAGCTGAAAATTGTCATGCTTAATTTTTCTTGAAAGGATTTTGATTAGTGCTTCATATTTGTACTAGTAAAATAAACAAAAGCACTTCATTTTTCTACTAATATTGATTTGGTATACCTTTTAAGTATTCTCAAATATTTTCTTCTTTGACTATTATATTGTTCAAAAGTAGTGGCATTCATTAATGATAAAACCCACATTATTTTTTAGTTGAAAATGACAATTTAAATAAAATAATTTGATATGCTCTTTGAAAAGATTTTGCCTTATTAAGCACTTGTGAACATTTAAATTTTCTTTTATTCACTTTTTCACAGATTCTTTATTTCAAAGAAGTCAGAGCTCTTTACAAATAACAAAAATTATTCAAAAAGCTTACATTTCAAAATAACTTTGAACGGTATAAGTGAGAGCAGAATAAATAGCTTTTTGAATAATGATTTGGATGAGACTTTTCTCAGAACTCAAGCTAAATTAGTTATTTTTCAAGCTTGAAAATGTTTAGCTAGCTTTTTGCTCTCTACCTTACATTATCTGCCTGACACAGTCTGCCTTTCCCTGAAAGTAATAGTGTTGAAATAGACACAGAATCTACATGACAGTGTGTGGGAAAGTGTGGCTTGGTGGACAGACTGCTGGATAAATAGGCAATGCATCCAGACATCTACTTCTCATCTCTCTCTCTTCACATGGTACTTGATTTTAATAATACAATTCAATTGTTTGGGCTGCGTGGACCCATCTTGAAAATAAAGAAAGAATGTCTGGTAACAGCAGTATGAACAATTGGTAATGATCCGCCTTGCCATTATGAACAGTAACACTTATCTTTCAGATTTGGTCCTCATCATCCATTTTGCTTAGTTACTTTATGAACATAATGAAACTGTTTACCATTTTAACCTAGAAGGTTTGAGGAGAAAACCATTTCTAGCCAAATCAATTGTCTTCCTAACTCAAGGAAAGTATTTACGAGCAATCAAGTTAAATGTCTTCCATACAGAGGAGAGAGCCCAGCAAACGTTAAAAGAGGTCAGCTAGACTTTGTATCCATCTTAGTAGTTATTGCAGCTCATTCCTCTCACAGAATCTCACAATTCCCACATTCTGGTAATGTGAATGTTAACAACGTAGTTCTGGTATATTGTTTACCATCTTTAAAATTCCTGCAAATTAAAGAAATCTCTCATTCAAATAATAGCATAAACATGCCTTTCTTAGCCAACTAAAATGTTTAGATTATCTAACTTTTGGATTTTTTGGTATAATTGCAAGTTGTAAAATATTTGTATTAGACATAGTTATAAAAATGAAATGGATTTTAGGCATAGACTGATGAATGTTATTTCTCTTCTTAAAAGCTTGAAACTAAAATAATATGCTTTTGAAGCTATCATTTTTGTTAACAACTTCTGATTTTAATTTCTATTTTTATCTGTTGATCTTTATACGTGAATTTGTGCTTTTATTTTATTTTATTTTATTTTATTTTATTTTATTTTTTTTATTTTATTTTATTTTTAAAGAGGGAGTTTCACTGTGTCTCCCAGGCTGGAGTGCAGTGGCGCAATCTCAACTCACTGTAACCTCTGCCTCTCGGGTTCAAGTGGTTCTCCTGCCTCAGCCTCCCGAGTAGCTTGGATTACAGGCACGCACCACCACGTCCAGCTAATCTTTGAATTTTAGTAGAGATGGGGTTTTGCTGTGTTGGCCAGGCTGGTCTCAAACTCCTGACTTCAGGTGATCCGCCTGCCTCCACCTCCCAAAATCCTGGGATTACAGGTGTGAGCTACTGCACCCGGCCCTGAATTTATTTTTTTAATAATCTACAAACCCTAAATTGCATTTGCAACAGATATTACTAAAATAATACAAAATAACCAAAAGACAAAACTGGATATAGCACATTTATTTACTGTAATAATTATCTCACTGTTACAGAAAATTAACATTAATGCTATGACAGGGTTTTAGTTTGAGTTGCTTCTTACAAAAGTTTTCACACTGGGTATTTATTGTTGTTGTATCAGGCTGCTCTTGCATTGCGATAAAGATCACATGGACACAGGAAGGGGAATATCATACTCTGGGGACTGTGGTGGGGAGGGGGGAGGGGGGAGGGATAGCATTGGGAGATATACCTAATGCTAGATGACGAGTTAGTGGGTGCAGCGCACCAGCATGGCACATGTATACATATGTAACTAACCTGCACAATGTGCACATGTACCCTAAAACTTAAAGTATAATAAAAAAAAAAAAATAAAAATAAATTAAAAAAAAAAAAAGAAATTCCTGAGGCTGGGCAATTTATGAGGAAAGAGTTTTAATTGGCTCATGATTCTCCAGGTTATACAAGAAGTATAGCATCATCTGCTTCTGGGGAGGCCTCAGGAGGTTTACAATCATAGCAGAAGGTGGAGTGGAAATAGGTACATCACATGGCAAAAAAAAAGAGAGAGAGAGAAAGAGAGTGGAATGGTGAGGGAGGTGTCACACACTTTTAAATGCCAGATCTCATAAGAACTCACTATCCCGAAGACAGTACCACGCCATGAGGGATCCTCTCCTATGATCTAAACACCTCTCACCAGGCCCCAACTTCGGCATTACAATTAACATGAGATTTGGGTGGGGGCAAATATCCAAACTCTATGTTATTTATCTCTTGGGAGTGTATGAATGTCAAACATTTCATAACTATGAAGTGATGTTCCTTAGAGATTCCTGAAGTGGGGGATTTGTGGACAGGGGGTTCAGTGTGGAGGCTTCCCAGGGTCACTGCCCTTCCTGATCACTATATTATTTGGAAAAGCAACCATCTGTGAGATCCACAGAGAGGACTGGACAGCAAAGAAGCATCCTGAAAGAAAGAGGAACAGAACCACAATAATAAAAACGTGGAGGGAGACCCTCTGAGGAATGGCTTTAGAAGATATGATAAGAATTTAATGTTCATATCATTGCAAGGGTCAAATGCCCTGGAAAGACGCATTTAAGTTTGGAAATGTAAGTTTGTGAATGTCCTATTGTAATGAAAAGGTGAATGGGAAGCATCATCCCATACCCACTAGGTAAGAAAGTCCTAAGGTGGGGCCCAGGTGCCTGCATTTGAAATGTCCACTCTCATGAACAGCAGGATGGAAGATAGTTCCCTGGATGCAGAAGGAGGCTTAGGAGGCTGACTGAGGAATCAAAGAGGCACCTTCTTATCTCAGAAGATCTTCAGGGACACAAGATAATAGTTACTGAATACAGTTTTAACTCTGCCAACACAATAGCACCTACATGCAATAAACTCTCATGAGTTTACTACTATAGTTTTTTGCTTCATCAAAAATAATCAATTATGAGGCTTTTGCTGGTACAGAGAAAGTATAAGAGGAAATTCTGGGGATTTGTCTCCTCCATCATTCTACACTGAGTTAGACATAAGCAAATTCTATCCAAGTTTTGTCGTCCCCTTCAAAATGCTCAACGTGTACTGACAGGAAAAATACTACGATGTTGTGTTGCTTCCCAAAAGACATGACCAAAATGAAAAATACCCTTCTACCTTAATCAAAGCATTACATTACTGACTTTTGAACTATTACTGACATTTCTTTTAACCTTCCAATTCATTGCGCCTTCCCTTGAGGGAAGGTATGAAAAGGGAGTTAATGAAGATAAAACAAACCCAAGCAAATAAATATGTGTACTTTTTAAGCAAGTGGTATGGGTATAAAGTTTGAATGATTAAGAAGGATAAATGGGCTGTGTGCTGTAATCCTAGCACTTTGGGAGGCTCAGGGGGCTGATCACCTGAGGTCAGGAGTTCAAGACCAGCCTGGCCAACATGGTAAAACCCCATCTCTACTAAAAATATAAAAGTTAGCCGGGGGATGTGGGGTGGCGATGGGCACCTGTAATCCCAGCTAGTTGGGAAGCTGAGACAGGAGAATCTCTTGAACCCGAGAGGCACAGGTTACAGTGAGCCGAGATTGCACCACTGCATTCCAGCCTGGGAGACAGAGCAAAACTCTGTCGAAAAAAAAGAAAAAAGAAGGATAAATGAATCTTACATGTGGATCCAACTTATTTTATTATTTCCTACTAAGTTACATAATTCTCAGTTTTTTGGAAGGTATGAAACATCTACAAAATAAAATACCTGATACCATATTACCACAATGATATTTCATGTATTAATATTTGTCCACAAAACCTGACATGATGTAAGTCACACACACTGCAGTTTTACACTGGAAAAATAAAACTGGAAAAAAAAAACATTTTATTTTTATGTTAGAAATCTAGGTATCCTGGTTCTTAGTAAATGTTCATATTTTTCCTACAATAAACCTTTCTTCAAAATTGAAAATTTACTGTTAGTACTTTAGCGCCATAGAGGAAGTATAGTTTTGCTCATGTGAAGAACTGGGTGTTCATTTTAAAGAAGATGAGCAACTGAGTAGAATGCTCTCCACACTGGTCAAAACTGAGAGTGGAAATTTAATGGTGCCCATGCTACCACCAGCATCAGCCATCGGTTTTGTGTTTCCTCTGACTGAGGCTATTGGCTTAGTGAGAAAAGTTGCTAGCCTTAGAAAGAATTTGGATGACAATGGTAAATTCACAAGAAAAACTATTTCCATGGTTACTACTTCAAATAATGTGAAAATAAGGATTGTTTAGATATGACCTGTATCATTTCAATAAGATAACAAATATCTTGTTTTATTTATTTCATGAATCACTTCAATGGGGATACCAGATAAAGGTGAAACATAGAGCAGAATCATTCTCAAAATATAATTAGTTAAGAGAGAAACTAACTTAGGAATTGGTGTTTTACAGAATAAAATTACACACAGTTAAAGACTATTGAGCATGTATATGTAGCTGTGGAAAAATGTATTAAAATACAGTAATCTAACTATTCCAGCCATGAATTTTAATCTTTAAAATATTTTTTGATCTTTTTAAAGAGATGGTTCCTAAACCTACCATTTTGTTTAAAGATATTATAGTATTCTTTTATCCAACACATATGTTGTGAAGTGTTAAGCATTATTTTCAGTAGGTATTTATTAGAATAAAAACTATTTAAGACATGCACAGTTATTACTCTCTCAAAGTTTAACATCTAGCAGACTAACTAATAATTTAGAAAGTGCCTAAAATGTAAGGGAGTGATGAATGACTTTTGAATATTTAAGAAAGCAAATTATTTCCTCTGGATAAAGCATTTAAAATACATGGTTTCAGGTGAATTTGAAACACAGGTAAAAGTTTGTCAGTCAAAATAAAGGCAGCAATACCTACACACTTAATAAAGTAAATAAGATTAGCAAACCCACCAAAATGCAGACACTGTATATGAAAAACAGAAATAAAAATTGACTCACAAGTTTGGAAAAAGCAACAAGAACCATCAAACAAGAAAAAAAGAAAAAAAACACGTAACTTTTAATACTGTTAGTACTGTCTTTGTGGATAGATGGTCATTTTATACTGAGAAAGATATAACGATCATAAAATATAATAATCATGAATCTGTATGTGCTATATAATATAGCATCAAAACTGTAAAATCAAAGGCACTGTGTTAGTATAGACTCTGAAAGTATGATACCTATATAGTAGAAGAACACAGCAAAAAGTAAAACAAAAATTTCATCATAGTGACTGAATGCACAAGATTCCAATGATGGAGGGAGGGAGAGGAAGGGACAGAACACACACTAGAGAAAAGCTTAACATTTTTTAAAAACCGGAAATCGCATGAAGAAATACATACCATGATAGAGAATGAACAGAAATAACAAAAAATGTAAGCCCAGATAGATCTGTAAAATTACAATACATGAAAAATGCATTTAATTTGTCATTCATGAATTTACAGATATTCATATAAAATTTTCAGCATAAAATATAACAGCACAAAAAGTTTTAAAACAAATGATAAAATGCTATACTTAATAAAAAATAACAAATACTAGACAGCAAAGAATTACTAATATCAGATCACATACATACTAAGAGAAAATAGCTATTACAATTACTGAGGGATATTACATAATTGTATAGAAACTTTTTTTTAGGAAAATACTACAATAATGCACCCAAGAATATTTGATAAATATTGATAAAATAGCTTCTAAATATACAAAGCTTTAGTTGAGGAAATTACAGTGTAGGATTTTAAATAAACAAAACCTAATGCAAATTTTTAAACACCTATAATAGAAAGTGATAGAATACATAGAACAAATGATAATAAAAACACTGATTTTAAGTATTTAAACTTAAACGTTAAGAAGATTGAGCTAGTTAATATTCACAGAGTCTTGCAACCAACAATTAGAGAATAATATATATTCACTTCAAGTGTACTTGAAATATTTACCAAAAAATATTTATGTGGGACAATAAGAATATATGTATTGTAGAGATCATATCAGGTCCTCCGACCACACAGCAATAAAATTAAAAACTGTCATCATAAAACCATCTTCAAAAAAAATAAAGAAAAGAAAAAAGGTACAAGGAAGGGGAGAAAAAAAGAAAGGAAAAAATACATGTGAAAAAAACTTATTAATAAAATAAAAATTTTAATGGAAACTGTTCTATTTAAGACTAAGTAACAAGGGAAGCATTGCCTATTAAAACATGTATCATGCAAATACATTTTTAATTATAGGCAAAATTCAGTATTGGATGCATATATCAGAAAAATAGACCAAAATCAAGTAGCTCAGCATCCAAATTAGAAAGCTAGTTAGGAAATAAAATAAATCTAGATATAAGAGGAAAGAAATAATACTGACAAAATATTATAGGGGAAATATAATGAAATGGAGGACAAGGATACCAAAGTAAAATACTTTTTAAAATATAATAGAATGGGGAAAATGAAAAAATATTTATAAAGGTGAAATGGGTTCTTTAAAATACTCATATAACAATATCTCACAATATTGATTTTAAAAAAGGGAAGAAAATGGACAAACTTCTAGCTTATGAATTGTAGAGGAGACAAATTAATGTGGAGATCTTAAAAAAAATTAAGAGTAAACTCTGTACTAGTTTGAAACAAGCTGGCCATTCTTGTTATTTATTGATGAAGCTGAAAACTGTCCAGGTTTAACTGTTCCTGCCCTATTTCTAGGCCCCCAATTAAATACCTTGTTTAGTAAGTCTATTAGAACCTTTACACTATCAGCAAAATTGATTCCAGACTGATTAAAGAGTTAGATAAATAAAGGTAAGTTCAATACTTCTAAGAAGATTTCAGAAAATTTTCTTTGACTTTGGAACAAAAGTGATTAACTCATAAAAAGCACAACTCTTAAAATAACACCGATAATAATAGTAAATAAAATCATCTACAGTGTAAAGCAACATAAATCAGATTTTGAAAAAAACCCACAGACTTAGGAAAGATAATTATAACACAACTTTCAAATTGACTCACTACTTGAATAACTTTTACATTTCATAGGAATAAAAATGTTCATCAACCTAAATATAAAAAAGGCAAAAGAACAATATTAAGTGTCATCTGAATGGTTAATAAACACATAGATAAAAGCTCAACTTCTTTAGTAAGCAGAAACCAAAAAACGCAAATCAAAGCAACCAAAACTTTCCACTTCATAATCATCACACTGGCAAAAATCATAAAACCAGGCAATAAAACTTTTTGAGAAAAATATGGAAAAATGGAACTTTCATACACTGTTGGTAGGATTAAAAACTACTGGCAACATGATTAACTTGAAAATGAAGATTGTATACAACTCAACAATTTGCTTTCAAATCCTCCCTTAACTAAGCTGTCAAAAATGTACAAGAATTGCCACTGCAAAATTGCATATAATAAAAAAACTAGAAAACATTATTCAAAATACAAGAAAGATGATGTATTATGATTTATTCTTAAGAGGAAATACTGCATGGTGGCTCATGCCTGTAATCCCAACATTTTGGGAAGCTGAGGCAGGAGGATTGCTTAAAGTCAGGAGTTTAAGACTAGCCTGGGCAATAAAGCGAGATGTCATCTCTACAAAAAATACAAAATAATAATCAGGGGCTGTGGTGGCACATGCCTGTAGTCCAGCTTCTCGAGAGGCTGAGGTGGGAGGATCTTTTGAGCCCAAGAGTTTGAGACTGTAATGAGCTATAATTGCACCACTGCGCTACAGCCTGGGTGATAGAGTGAGACCCCATCTCTTAAAAAAAAAAAGAAAGAAAAGAAAGAAAAAAAGAAAGAAATAGTTCAAAACCCTCAAGATTAGAGTAGATTATGTCTAAATGTAACAGCATGTTAAATCTGGGAGGCATAATACTGACAGAAAAAAGTTGCAGGATGAAGAGATCTTTATGATACTAATTATGTAAACTTTAAGTTAATAACATGTTATTTATATTATATGGATAAATAAATATATTAAAGTATAAAACTTGCTTGGATTGGTGCATGCCATCTTTAGAATAGGCACCTCCAAGAAAGGAGGGCAATAAATAGGAGAAGACACTCAAAGAAAACTGTGTCCACAACAACAATGTATCAAATATGGCAAATATGTACATTTTTATCATGTGGATGATGAGTGTATGTGCACTGAATTATTTTTGTAATCCTGTGTATTGAAATATTTGATTAAATTAAGTGAGGCGAGACTTGAATTTCAACTGACACTAAGAAAACTCAAAACAGCTAAAGCTAATGGAAAATCTATTAACTCATGATTTTAAAATGTATAGGCAGCAGGCACAGATAGATTCAGGTGTTCAAATAATATAATGAGTAGTGATTCTCTTTCTCTTATTCTCATTCTCTCGTTTGATCTTTACCCTATGTCTTTTCTTTCTTCTTCTTTTGTCTCAATTTCTTCATTATTATATTCTGGCTAGCGCTTTCTACATGATGGGATAGGTGGTCTCAAGTACCTTTCCCTTTACATGGCCTCTGCATTTTTATTATAAAGAGATAAAGTATTATGACCAATCTCCCAAAATGGAACTGAGTGGTCTGACATTGGACAAAGGTTGGGCAAAACCTCTCAAGGATTAGAGGAGAGTAAGACTGATGCTTAGAAAATGTGCATGAGTCAGACCCTATTGGTTCTTTTTGACTGGCATCTGTTCTCAGTGGTTGGCAGCCTATTCAGAATGGTCAGTACAGGCACTACGCTGGTTATTAACTACTTTTAATGATATTTCTTGGAATAAAGTACCATCATTGGTTGGCCTTAGTGAATGCTGGGTGAAACAGCAATCCTGATTAACAATCAAATGCAAAGGAAAAGGAGAACCTCCTAGAAAGAAGTCAGGCAGGTTGATGTCATGCCATTTGTCCATTTTTGCTTGGATTGCCTATGCTTTTGAGGTCTTACTCAAGAAATATTTACCCAGATCAATGTCCTCAAGCATTTCCCCAATGTTTTCTTCTAGTACTTTCAGAGTTTCAGGTCTTATATTTAAGTCTTTAATACATTTTTATTTGATTCTTCAATATGGTGAGAGGAGTCTAGCTTCATTCTTTTGCACATGGATATCCAGTTTTACCAGCACCCTTTGTTTAAGAGACTGTTCTTTTCCTAATGTACGTTTCTGGCACCTTTATCAAAAATCAGTTGACTGTAAATGTGTGGATTTATTTCTGAATACTCTTTTCTATTGGAATATGTGTCTGTTTTTTATGCTAGTACCGTGCTGTTGTGGTTACTAGAGCCTTGCAATGTATTTTGAAGTAAGGAAATGTGATTCTTCCAGCTTCGTTCTCTATGACTGCTTTGGCTATTCTGGGTCTTTGGTGGTTCCACATAAATTTTAGGAGGTTTTTTTTTTCTATTTCTGTGCAGAAATGTCATTAGTACTTTGAGAAGGATTGCAATAAATCTGTAGATCGCTTTGAGTGGTATGGACATGTTAACAATATTGATTCTTCTAATTCATAAACATGGGATATATTTTCATTGATTTTGTGCATGTCCTCCTCAATTTCTTTTATGAATGTTTTATAGTTTTCATTGTAGCAGTCTTTCACTTCTTTGGTTATGTTTATTCCTAGGTATTTTTTTTCTGTACCTATTGTAAATTAGATTGCTTTCTTCATTTCTTTTTCAGATTATTCACTGTTGGCATACAGAAATACTACTGATCTTTATATGTTGATTTTTTATGCTGCAAACTTCCTGAATTTATTAGTTCTAATAGTTTTTTTGTGGAACATTTAGATTGTTCTAAATAAAAGATTACATCATCTGCATAGAAGGATAATTTGACTCCTTCCTTTCCACTATGAATGTCTTTTATTGTATTTATTTATTTATTGAGACAGAGTCTCACTCTGTTGATCAGGCTGGAGTGCAGTGGCATGATCTTGGCTCACTGCAACCTCTGCCTCCCAGGTTCAAGCAACTCTCCTGTCTCAGCCTCCTGAGTAGCTGGGATTACAGGCACGCACCACCACACCTGGCTAATTTTTGTATTTTTAGTAGAGATGGGGTTTCAGCCTGTAGGCCAAGCTGGTCTTGAACTCCTGACCTCGTGATCAGCCTACCTCAGCCTCCCAAAGTGCTGGGATTACAGGCATAAGCCAAAGCGTCTGGCCAAATGTCCTTTATTTCTTTCTCTTGTCTAATTGCTCTGGCTAGGACTTCCAGTATTTTGTAAATTTAAAGTTGTGAAAGTGTACGTTATTGTCATGTTTCAGAGCATAAAGGAAAGGCTCTTAGTCTTTCCCCATTCAGTATTATACTAGCTATGAGTTTTTCATATATAACCTCTACCATGTTTAGGTATGTTCCTTCTACACTCAGTTTGTTGAGGGTTTTTAATCATGGAGGGATGTTAAATTCTATTGAATCCTTTTTTGACATCTATTGAAATGATTATATAGATTTTTTCCTTCATTTCACATCATTGTTGATGTGATGTATCATGTTTTTTGATGTGCATATGTTTAGCTGTCCTTGTATAGATAAAAATAGTGGATGCAGATAAGGATGTGGAGAAAGGAGAATGCTCATACAATGTTGGTGGGAATGTAAATTAGTACAACCCCTATGTAAAACAGTATAGAGCTTTCTCAAAAAAACTAAAAGTAGAACTACTTTGTGACCTAGCAATCCTGCTGCTGGATATATATCCAAAAGATAGGAAATCAGTATATCAAAGACATATCTGCCCTCCCATGTTTATCACAGGACTATACACAATAGCCAAGATGTGAACTCTACCTAAGTGTTCACCAAGAGATGAACGGATAAAGAAAATGTACAGACACATAACGAAATATTATTCAGCCATTTAAAGAAATGAAATCCTGTCATTTGCAACAACATGGATGGACCTGGGGGACATTATGTTAAATGAAATAAGTCAGGCACAGAAAGACAAATATCATATGTTCTCACTCATATCTTGGTGCTACAGATATGATCTTATTGAGGTAAGAGGTGTAATAATGGTTAGCAGAGGCAGGCAGGGTAGTAGTGAGGGAACAAAAATGGGTTGTATAATAGGTACAAAAATACAGTTAGATAGTAAAAATAATATGTAGTGTTTGGTAGCACAACAGGGCTACTATAGTTGAAAAATAAACTATTGTGTATTTCAAAATAGACAAGTGGATTTGAAATTTTCCAAACACAATGAAATGATAAATATTTGAGGGAATGGAATATCCCAGTTACCCTGATTTGATCATTACACATTCTATGCTTGTTTCAAAATATCACATGTACCCTATATATATGTACAACTGTTATATACCCACAAATATTAAAAATAAAAACAGACAAAGTAAACTTGAAGTCAAAGAAGTCAGGCAGGGAAGACAACTGATAGCATCCAAATATGCAGAACAGCAAGTTGACATAAATCCAATATAAATATGAAACTTCAACATACTCCTCTCAGGTGTCGGTAGATTGACAGCAGAAAATAAGGACAGAGAAGATTTGAAAAACATAACAAATAAGGTGGGACTAATATGTTTGCATCCTGTGAAGAACACAGCTGCTTCTCACACTTTCATAAAAAATTAATCATGCAGTGGATCAAAAAAATACTCCCGACTAAAAATTGTTCAGGCTGCAACTTCTGATCACAATCCATTAAAACTGTAATTAACTAAAGAAACTAAACAACTACCAAAGTTCTAATAACCTCTTTAGTTGAAAATAACTTTTAAAAACTACTCTTCTCGATAACAATTAAATCCTGAGGAAATAAAATCTACCTTTGAAAATAATAAAAATAAGAATGGTTGGGAGAACACACATTCATGACTGTACATGGTTTGCCTCCAAATTATTACTCATTATTCTAAAATTTTAATCACTAGCAGCTTATTTTTATTTCTAGTCTTAAAAAATGACCAGGACTTCATGCTTTTGTGAGCATATAGCAGAAAATCTAACTTTTGTGTCATCACAGTTTAAGAATGAGAAGAAGAGGAGGTTAGGGCTAAAAATACTTGAAGAAATAATGACTTTTAAAATTTGCTGATCGATAAACACACAGATTCACAAAGTTATGCAAATCCCAAAGGGAATTCAAACCAAGACACGTCAAAATTAAACTTCTGAAAACGAAAGACAATGAGAAAATCTTACGAACAGCTAGAGATAAAATAGTTCCATATCTGTAGAAGGAAAATTTATATTTTCAGTGGATTTTTTTTTATCAGAAACTATGGAGGTCAGAAGGACTGTTTCTAAAGTGCAGAAAGCAAAGAACTGTCAAATCCAATGCTATACCCAGCAAAAATATCCTTCAGGAGTAAAATAAAAATCAAAGCATTCTGAGACAAAGGATGAAAAGTATAATACCTTGTCAGAAGATTCACCCTAGAAGAATGGCTTCAGAATGTTCTACAAACAGAAAATAAACAGTGAAAAGAGGAACGTTATAAAAAAGAAAGAATACATTAAACAAAAATATGGGAAAATACATTGGTCTTTTCTTCTTATTTTATAAATTATGTTTGATGATTGAAGTAAAAATTATAGCATTGTCTGATGTGATTCTAAATGTATTTAGAAGGCACATTTAAGATAATTATGTCATAAACAACAGGGAGTAAAGGAATATAAAGGGAGGTAATGTTTTTAGACATCGTAAGAACTGATAAAATAAGAATACTAGTAGACTGTGATGGTTATGACATAAGTATAAGTAATGTAATAACAAGAGAAATAACTTTTAAAAGCTCTACAAAAAGATACATTCAAAAATATAATAGATAAATCAAAACAAAATTCTAAAAATTGTTCAAGTAACCTGCCATGAATTAAGGAAAGGAAAATAGTAAAATGTATACCAGTAAGAACAAACAGAAAATAAAGACTTTTAAAATGATGACATAAACTTTAAAATGTCAGTAACTACATTAAATATAAATGGCCTAAGTATGCCAATTAAAATACAGAGATTGAAAGAGTATATTTAAAAATATGATCCAACAGTATGCTGTCCACAAGAAATTTACTTGAAATGTAATTATATGGTCAGGTTGAATTAAAATAATAGGAAAAAAATTACATAAATATTAATGAAAGGAAATCAACACTATCTTAATAACATCAGATAATATTTTAGAGCAAAGAAAACTAAAGGTAAGAAGAGATAGATATATAATGATAACAGAGTCAATCCACGTAACAAGTCTAGATGGGTATGCATCAAATAACAAAATGCAAAATATTCAGAACACAACTGGTAGAACTGAAAGAAAAAAAAATCTGAAATTAAATTTACAGAATTCAACACATTCTTTTATCAATTTATAGAACAACTAGAGAGGAATAAACAAGAATATGTAAGAACTCTCCAAGACCATCATCAACCAACAGGATCTAATAGAAATTTGTAGAACATTTCACTTAACAACAGAAACATATACACTCTTTACAAGTGCTGAAGAGCATATAGAAACACAGACCATAAGCTGGACCAAAACCAAAAATCTCAAAAATGTCTTTAAACAATGAAACCAGACAGTGTGTATTCTCTGACTACAAAGGAATCAAACTAGAAATCAATAAAATAAAGGATATTTCCAAACACTTGGGAACTGAATAGCATATTTCTAAATAATTGATGGGCCAATAAAGAGTCTCAATAAAAATAATTTTAAATTAAAAAGAAAGAAAATAAAAATATAACTAAAAATATATAAAAATATAAATTAAAATGTATATTTAATTTTAGTATATCTTAATTTAGTATAAATGTTAAAATTTATACTAAAAATATAAACATTAAAATTTGTAGTACACAACTAAAACAGTGATGAGAGGAAGACATATAGCATGAAATGTATACCTTAGGAAAGAGGAGCAACTTTAACTCATTAAGCTATATTCTCTCATTAAGAACTAATAAAAAGAAGAGCAAAGTAAATCCAAAGCTAGCAGAAAAATAATATTATAAAAATTAATGCAAAAATCCATAAAATAGACAACAGAAAAACAATGTAGAAAACAAATTAAGAGCTACTTCTTTTACAAGATTAATAAAATTGACAAACTTTTTGTAAGACTGACAAAGAAAGCAGGAGAAAATATATAAATTACCAATATTAGAATGAAATAAAATATTACTACAGATCTTCAATAATATAAAGAAAACTACACGTCAATATCCTCATAAATATTAACACAAAAACATTTAATAAGTGATTGCAGCAATATAGAGAAATAATTATATACCCTGATCATGTGGGATTTATTTCTGGGTAGCAAGTCTGATTTTAATATTTGAAAATCAATAATGATAAGCCACCCACTAACAGGCTAAAAAAGAAAAATGTATCTTATATCAATCAATATGGAAAAATAATTTATAAAAAAACACTCATACATAATAAATACTCTCAGAAATATAGGAAGAGAGAGAACTTTATCAGCAACTTGATAAAGAACACTTACCAAAAAAATCCTACAGCTAACATAGAACTTAGTGGTGAAATACCGATATTTTGTGTAAATTTAAGGAGATATGCACAGTTCTTACATCCTGAAAACTATACAATATTAATGAAAGAAATCATAGATCTAAATAAAGGGAGAGGCATACTATATTCATGGATTTGAAGACTGAACATAGTAAAGATGTTAGTTCTCCCCAGAACGATACATCATTTTGATACAGTTCCTTCAAGCCAAGCAGATTATAAAATTTATGATGGAAAAGCAAATAAACTAGAATAATCAATACAATTTCAAAACAGAAGGACAAAGTGGGAGGAACTTGACTACATGACTTCAGGACTTATTACATAGCTGCAATTATTGAAACTGTGTGGTATTAGCAGAGTGATAGTCAGACAGATAAAAGGAAAGGAGCAGAGAATCCAGAAGTTGGCTCATACAGTTATGCTCACACAGTTATACTTTTGACAAATATGACAGAGATTACAAAATAATCAGTGAGGAAATGATAACATTTTTTAACAAGTGGTCCTGAAACAATTGAATATCCACAAGGGTAAAAAGAAATTAACTTATAGTTTAGTCTCCTACTTTATAAAACTTTAATTCAAGATATTTTAAAGGCTTAAATGTAAAAAATAGGAGAAATGTTTTGGTATAGCATTGGAAAAAAATATTCTTTGATTTCACACCAAAAGCACAATCTACAAAAGGAAAAATTGATAAACTAGATCTCATCAAAACCAGTTTCTCTGAAAAAAAAAAAGAAAAAAAACTGTTAAAACGAATAAAAGAAAAGCTATAGATTGGAACAACATATTTGTGAGCCACATATCTGACAAAGGACTCATATCTACACTACATTAAGAACTCTAAAAACTTACTCCAGAGTAAAAGAACAATCAGAAAAAGAACAAAGGCACAAAGACAGATTTCACATAAAAATGTAGAAGGCAACTAAGTACACAAAAGATATTTACCATCACTAGTAATCAGGAAATGCAAATTAAATCCACAATGAGATATTACAATATACTTATCAGAACAAGTGAAATATTCTGACAACACCTAATGCTGCCATATATGTGGAGAAACTGCTATTGAGTTACTATTGAAATGCAACTCACTTAAGAACTCTGAAATACTAAGAACTAACATAGCTATTAATGTTGATATTAATGTTGCATAAATGTTAAGAATCTCATAGCTAGGAGAGATGCAAGTGTATGTGTGTGTGTGTGTATAATTTTACATCTAATGGATGTCAGAATGCTACGAATGATTATTCATACATTGCTAGTGGAAATGTGAAATGATGCAATCACTCTGGAAAACGGTTTCTTACACATGTATGGGAATCTATACTTTTCTCAATAAAAATGTTAATTAGGAAATATCTGTTTTTAGTGTTTAGTAATATATACTGGTGCACAACAACTGGTCAATAGTTGTTGACATGCCAGTCAGTTAAAATTTCTCCTGGGATCACTAATAACTGTCCACTGATAATCATTTTTCAAATTTACTTAAATTTACTTCCTAATTCACTTTGTGCCTGCATATATCATAGCTAGGAGAGATGCAAGTGTGTGTGTGTGTGTGTGTGTGTGTGTGTGTGTATGTATGTGTGTATAATTTTAACTCTGATGGATGTCAGAATGCTATGTGGCTATTTGTCTCATACTTTCACAAAAGTAATTAAAATGTTTTGGGATTTTGGAGTCTATTTTCCTTTGTAGAGTACCCTTATAAGTATTACTATAGCTATTATTATTGTTATTATTATTATTATTAGATGTCCATTACTTTGTAGGTAAGGTATAAATTATTGAAATCATTTGCTTAAAAAAGTCACATCACTGGTGGATAATAATGTGTTTCAGACTCTAAAGGCAATCCCAAATAATGAATTCCAATAATTAGCCTTCTTAAATTTTAGATTTGTTTTTATTTCTGTATGAGAACTATATCAAAATAAATATGAAGAATCTCACCAAAGAAAAAGAAGATGTAACTAAAAAGCATTGGATATGTACTGAAGCACCAGGTGGTGTAGGCTCAGCACACCAGTCTTCAGTATACTCCACACCAGTCTTCAGTAGTAATGAGGACGTTACTATTCCCATTTCACAGTAAGGAAATTGAGTTTCAGTGAAACTGAATTTTTATTTTAGAGAAAATGCTAAAATGAAAAAGCTAGTATTCCAAAATCCACACTCTTTCAGTATATGAAACTCCCTCTCAAATGGTGGGAAGAAAAATCACCAGGATATTTAAATTATGGTATGTTTACTTTTAAAAATGGATATAAATTTTTTGCCTTAAGTATACACACAGAAGAAATATTTAGAAAACTAAAACTGTCTCCGGTGTCATTTAATCCAATCTAATGATCTCATCTACTAAAAATGTATTGGTACTTTCCCTATTTATTCTTAAGCAACATCCCTTGAAATATTATCTGACATAGATGTCTTTTTTCTAGATTTTTCTCAATAGTGACCTTATTTTGTGGATATTGCTGGAAATAATCCTCCAGTCACTCTTCTGGCCCCCTAAAATGCTTGGTTCCAGCATGTCACTAGTGATTTATAGCTACCCACTACTTGGCTTCATCAAGGTGGTAGAACATATATTTGCCCTCAGGAAATGAAAAGGAAACATAAATAAAAATTGCATGGTTGATTGGCCTGTTTCTGGTGAGGTAGGCCACAGTTAGAAGAAATCACTTTTTTCCATCTCTTTTTCTAGCTTTCTCTATCACTAAAATAAATGGAATTTTTGTCTGGATGCCTTCCCTCCCTCACTTTTAAAATATAATTAAGCGTTAAATTATGTGATGTGAACTCAAAGTACTGAAGCACTACCGGTGGAAAAAAAGTTCAATTAGGTCTTGTGTGGTCAGAAAAGACCAGATTAAGAGTGTCTCATGATCAGTGAAAGAGGAGACCACTCCTGGCAGGAAAGTGGCTGGGCCAAATGCAAGCCATCATCCCTAAATATATGGGGTGTAAGGAGATGGCTCCAGTCACAGCAGAGGCTGTGGTTGAGATAGAAAAGAATATAAGTTTATAGAACACTATAAAATAATCCACAATGTGTCAGCAAAAAATGAATATGCATATTGAAATTATTTTTTCAATTATTTAATGATCATCATGAATTCAGAATAATGTGATTATTGCTGAATATACATTGATAATAGGTTCTGAACTTTCTGTAATACTTTAGAGTTTCAAAGGTGTTTCTTTTACATTTCTGCATTTGATGCAATCAGCAGCCCTCTGCAGTACAGGAAGCAGGCATTGAACATCTTTTTACAGGTTGTAAAATTCAGTCTCAGAAAGGTAAAGATCTTGTCTAGTTCGTTCCAGGGAGAGTTGCCAACTGCTAGCTTATTTCCTTCTTCATGATTCTGTGTTGTGGATAAATTCAGACTATATGCCTTCACCCCTTCATCTATCTCCACATTCCCATCATGGCAAAAGTCCACCGTATTGCAAATGAAGTAAACATCTTATTCACTTCTCCTTCAACAAACTTCTTGTCTCCTTCAGGGAGGCCAAATGAAAAGAAGATAAAGGGGAACTAATCTATTGAGCAGCTATGATTTGCCTCTAGCTTTAAATCACCATAAAATTTGTATATAAAGTATTATGTATAAAGCACATTTCTTTTACACATACATAAATGCATGCATTCACATACACATGCACAATGAAATAACACTAAAATCAGTCAGATAACTTCTGCAGGTATACACAGCCAGGTGATGGAAGAGAAATGGTGGTGGACTCAAATATGCTATACTTTTCCAAATAGTTCTTCACAAAAGTATTTGTACACAGCTTTTTTATATAGGATAATTGAGAATGAACAAAATTATTTTTATACTATTTATATAACATTGTCATAGAATCAGTATTATGAAGAATCTGAAGCTGAGAGATGCTAATGCTTACACTCTTTTACATTATCACACATTACCTAAAACTTAGGAGTTGTAGTTTGAGAATAGCACACATGTTTGCTAAAGCCTTAGATAACATTAGCCTTCTAGGTACCAGTCATTTTGTATTTGCGTAAGTAGCTACTTTGCTCAGAAGATATCTAATTGAGGACATAGAAAATCTATGAACAAATGATAGCATGATGTTTTTTAATGCTGAAATCACCAAAGAACATATAGCTTTTGTTTGAAGAAAATATGCATTGACATTAGCATGGTGCCTGCCTATTGGTGGGGATTGAATACATGGGACTTACAGCACAAGAGTTTATGGTGATTATGGTAATGATGGTAACGGGTAAAGTTGAAATTAAGTTTCTCCTTGAAGTAATCTATTTGCAGGAGAGTAAGTTTTGTTCTCTCCCAGAAAATCAGGTGTCGGGGCAATAAAAGGATAAGGAGACTGAAACTGACCTTTAGTTTCCAGTTTTATTTTGGTTTAATTTTACATGTTTCTCATTTGTGTGTCTGTATGTTCTTGATGAAAGAAAACATTAAGTCAGTGTAGTTTTAGAACACCTTAAGTTATTGTTATAACTACACAGGAATATATAGATATTTAAGACCAAAAGCAAAATTTCATGAAGCATTCCATTAAATTTGTTAATGTCCCCTATGTGGAAAGACATAAATAGAGTTTTAGTAGTTATGTTTAACTATATTGACTCCCTTGAGAATCCATCCACAATGGTCACCCCAATCTGTTCCCAAATCATTAAGCCAGTTATGCAAACATCAAGATTGTGTATAATTTGCAGATCCAAGAAGAGGATACTTTTTTCTCTCTTCTTTTTTTTTCCCTTATTCCTCAGCCATCCTTCCTTCTATCTCCTCTATATTTTCTTTTGCATTGTCCTATTTTCCTCCATTTCACAATGTATGTGACTCTCCCTCTTCCTCTGGCTTTATCATTGTACAGGTCATAGGAGCCATTCATCTACCCCCAAATGCCAGAGAAGGTGAAACATACCCAGAGTGTGTAACTAGGATCTCTGTGCAAGGGCCAGATTTACAAGGCATAGACAGAAGGCTCCCAGACACTCTCCTGCTACTGTCTATCTTCTTTTTGCTTGTTGTTCTTGGATTCCTGGACTTTCTTTTAAATTATTGGTATTACCATCTATAGTGTTAAAAATGCTATAGTATATAATACACGCTAGCCTAGTTTGTATAGTCATTATTTACAGTTATAGGTTTTTGAGTCACAGACATGGATGAATTTCTGAGTTCTCCTATTTACTAGCTATATGAACTTTGCCAAGTTACTTAAATTCTGTAAATAGCTTATAGAGTTAATTAAACTAAAAAACGACATGTAACAATGGTATGTAGCCCAGAGGCTTATTTTCATGGTGCTAAGTGTTGAACACTTTGTTAAGTGTAGTTGGCGGACCTAATAATAGAACCTTCCCTTCAAAGATGTCCATGTCCTAATCCCCAGAACCAGTGAATACCTTACCTCACATAGAAAAAAACACTTCTCAAAAGAAGACATTTATGCAGCCAAAAAACACGTGAAAAAATGCTCACCATCACTGGCCATCAGAGAAATGCAAATCAAAACCACAATGAGATTCCATCTCACACCAGTTAGAATGGCAATCATTAAAAAGTCAGGAAACAACAGATGCTGGAGAGGATGTGGAGAAATAGGAACACTTTTACACTGTGGGTGGGACTGTAAACTAGTTCAACCATTGTGGAAGTCAGTGTGGCAATTCCTCAGGGATCTAGAACTAGAAATACCATTTGGCCCACCCATCCCATTACTGGGTATATACCCAAAGGACTATAAATCATACTGCTATAAAGACATATGCACACGTATGTTTATTGCGGCACTATTCACAATAGCAAAGACTTGGAACCAACCCGAATGTCCAACAATGATAGACTGGATTAAGAAAATGTGGCACATATACACCATGGAATACTATGCAGCCATAAAAAATGATGAGTTCATGTCCTTTATAGGGACATGTATGAAATTGGAAATCATCATTCTCAGTAAACTATCGCAAGGACGAAAAACCAAACACCGCATATTCTCACTCATAGGTGGGAATTGAACAACGACAACACATGGACACAGGAAGGGGAACATCACACTCTGGGGACTGTTGTGGGGTGGGGGATGGGGGAGGGATAGCATTAGGAGATATACCTAATGTAAATGATGAGTTAAGGGGTGCAGCACACCAGCATGGCACATGTATACATATGTAACTAACCTGCATATTGTGCACATGTACCCTAAAACTTAAAGTATAATAATAATAAAATAAAAAACAGAAAAAAAAACAGAAAAAAAGACTTTTCCCACGTGATTCAGTTAAAACTCTTGAGATGAAGAGGTTATCCCAGATTATTCAAGTTGACCCAATGTGATCACAAGGATCCTAATAAGAGGACTGTGTAAAGGCCAAAGCCATAAAGAGAAGAGAAGTGGCAAAGGGAGCAGAAGCTGGAGTGATACACTTTGTAATGGAGGAAGGGGCCACTAGCCAAGGAATGTGAATGGCTTATAGAAACTGGAAAAGGCAAGGAAATAGAATGGTCTCTAGAGAGTCCACAATGAATGAAGCTCCCTAAACCCATGATTTTAGCCCATAAGACCCATTTCGGACTTCTGTTCTCCAGAACAGTAAGATAATATATTTAAAGTGTTTTAAGCCACTGAGTCCACAGTAATTTGTTATGGTGGCAACAGGGCACTAATACAATTCAAACATTCAGGACCCTGGAAGGAAGACTATAAGTAGAATGGCTGTCATCATTCTCTCCTTTCCCTTTCTATTTGTTGTTCTCCATCTAAGCCTGGTTATTTATCTCCTTAGCTACTTGCCTAAGGGAGAAATGGTGAGCAAAGGTGGAATAGACTGAGGGAGAACAAAAACAATATTTCATTTAGGTAGAGAATAGATTCTACAGTTGTCTTCATCTAAGAGAAGGGAAAAGAAATTAGAGACTTGAAATCAATAAATACATCATGAAAATAATGTTTATAAAAACAAAAGCAAGACATCCTTTGTTTTATTTTGTCATTACAAGATATCTAAACCTCACTCATTCCTCAACTCAACACAACCAGGGTTCTACCCGACCACTTCAACTGAAAAAATGTTCTTGCCAACATCTAATAAACGTCATTTCCAAATCTAAAATTATCTTCCTTCTCAACCCTAAAATGACATCAAACAAAATTGTACAAGACAAACAAGAAATAAATAACCTTGTCTCTGTCCTGTATTCACAATTTTGAAAAATTTAATTACCCTCAAAGTATAAGCCTTAGTATTTTCATCAACCATTTCCTCTCACCTCTCTTCAGGGTATTTTATCAGAGATATGTATCTTGAGTCTATTCCCCCCTCATTTTCCTCATCGTTTCTTGCTTTAATATTTGCATTAAATATTTCCCTGGGACTGGCAGATGGCAATCTCTGCTTCCCTCACTTTAGCGACACTGTTGTCACACTTATCCATCCAAAACACAAATTTGACTGTGTTTAAAAATGTGGATGATGAAAATGGTTGTTTAAACATGAGCAGCATAGGAAGAACAACCATGTGATAAGTAACAGGTGCTGGCAGTAAACCAGGTGGGGATGGCAGAGCAGGGAAAGTTGAGGCACAGGGATGGTGTCAATGAATGAGTTGGATATGGGGGAGGGATTATTTAAGTGTATTTTGGACAACAGAAGCAGGTTCTTCACTGTTTGAAAAGGGAGGTACATATAAGAGTGAAAACTAAAATGTATCCTAGAATGTTGAATTGATAGCGATATCAATATTAATTCATTATTTTTGATATAAACAAATAGATTTAGAGGTATAGATATAGATATACACGTGTTTATGTCTATACATGTATTTCTATCCAGTGGCAAGACCTGGAAGAAGAGTCACCCCAGTGTTAATGGGGTGACACTCCTAATATCTTATGTTAAGAATGTCACCCTAATATATAGGGGTAACACTCCTAGCACCTAGGTATTGACTTCTAAATACGATGCTACTGGCCAGGGCTCCTTGGGGGAAATGACTACATCGAGTGCTGAGGCAGAACAGGTGAAACATTAACTTGGAACATCTTACTGTGTCCCTAAGCAAAGCAGTGTCCCAGAGATGATTGTGACTTATCAAATTCACAAGATAAAAACCCTTTTGAAAAGCCTGTTGCTGGTCAAATAGGGTGCAATTTGATTATCAAAATAAATAATGATCATAATAGGTTATAATCCTTTGATTAAATTAGGAATTGATTAGGCCATCTGGATATAAACAGATAGACATTTTAATAAGGAGATGTTTATATGGTATCCAAATATCTTCCCACAAAATACTTATTAAATTACACTGGGAAAAAGAGTTATTCTGCATTGAAGACATCTGGGAGAAACCACCTTAATCAGGTGATAAAAGACAACATCAGTATTATGGGAACAAATTGAAATTGGGTGCCACCTGATTGGATGCAACAAAAAGGACACTTGATCTCTTCTGCCAAAGTTGTACAACCTGGATCTAAACCTGAAGAATCATTAGACAAAGGCAAGTTGAGGACATTCTACAAAATAACTGGCCCAACATGTGTGATTGTGTCAATTTCATGATAATCAAGGAAAGGGTGAGAAAATATTCCAGACTGAACAAAACTGAAAAGCATGACAACTGAATGCAGCACACGTTTTTGGACTCGAGCCCTTTGTTAAAAGAAACATTTTGGGGACCACCGGCAAAACTTGAATGGGGCCTACCAATTAAATACTAATATCATATCAATGTTACTTTCCTGATGTTGACGACAATATTATAGTTAGGCAGAAGAATGTCCTTATTTATAGTGAATATGCACTAAAATATTCGTTGGTAATGAGGCATCAAGTCAGCATCTTACCCTTAAAAGATTCAGAGAAAAAGAATGTTCCTTGTACTGTACTTGAAATTTTACTGTATGTTTGACATTGTTTCAAAGTAAAACGTTTTAAAAATGTTTGATGGCCTTTTAATGCCCATGGACATAATTTTGCTACATTAATATGCCACTCTCATTCTGTCCATGCCTACCACTTTCTTTATGAAATATTTTATTTATCTTTATTCATGTTGGCTCTTTGTGAACTTCTAAGATGAATATCTTTGTGTGAGGTCTCAACTTTTCCAGAGTCTTACAGGCAAAGTAACTTGATGAAATCTTAATATGTTTAGCTTAAAACAAAGTATAGATGACAAAAAAGAAAAGTATTGAAAAATCTTTCCCTTGGACGGAAACATTTTGTAGTTGTCTGCTGTTTCTTGAAACCATCAGACCGTCCTACATGCCCTGTGCACCAGTTTGATGAAACACCTACCCTTTCCCCAAACATGCAATGTCCCCTGGGACTTTATGTTTTCATTCCTGGTTTTCCACATACCTGATAGCCCTTGCTTGTTGCCTCCGTATTTTAATCCCCTAATAGAGAATGTCTGCCCATCTTTCAAGATCATCAATCTCTCCAAGCCATAGAAAATTCCTTTTGAATACTCCCATCCTGCTTTGTATATAACTGTATTATAACCCTATTATGTACTAAATTATGTGTTTATCAATTTGTCTTCCTGCACCAGAATATATGTCCTGGGAGATAAACTCATAACCATCCTGGTAATCCCCAATGATACTACAGTGCCTATCACATTGTAAACACTTACTGATAGACGTTGACTGAACGAACGAGGTAAATCTTAAGAGAATTAATAAATCAAAAAAAAAAAAGAATGAGCAGAAGTTGAATTATAGTGAAAAACTATTAACCAATTTTGTTCTTTTTTTTGGTTAAATGTGGGACCATGTGGTATTCCTGTGGTTTATGAAAGACTATCAATGTTGGATTTTCGTATGTTTTTGCTATGGTATCAGTGATTTGTTGTTTGTACAAAATGTCACATATTTAAATATTGTTATTTTGTTAGTATGTGAACAAAAATAATATGTAGTGGGAAGTTGGAAAGAATGAGAAAGGGGAGGCTGAAATATAAAGTGCTCATAAAATTTGAGGAAACACAAAATCAAACCAAGATGTTCACCCATCTCTATTTATAGTAGCAGTTAATATTCAATGACTTTTGTAACACTGGGAAGCCAAACATTCATAGTGTTGGCCTTTTGATAATTTGGGGTGAGGGGCAGGAAACTCACTAAAGATGTATGAGTTTATGCTACTCATGGTATCTCAAAAAATTACAAAGGATTTGCTTAGTAAAAACTTATTTGTATATACAATTGCATAATCGTTATAAAAATATGCTCAGTGTTTTTGGAAAATTTTATAACTGTCTCAAGAACACCATGAAGACAGAATTTTATTTGTTCTTAGCTTAAGTCAAACATTTTGGCTATTCTAAGTGAAATAAGGCAGGCACAAAAAGACAAATACTGTATGATGTCACTTATATATGGAGTCTAAAAAAGCTGATCTCATAGAAAAAGGGAGTAGAAATGTGGCTACCAGAGGCTGGTAAGGAAGAGGTGAGGTGGGGAGGGGAAAAGGAAAATGTTGACCAAAGGGTACAAAGTTTCAGTTAGACTGGAGGACTAATTTTTAGTGAACAATTGCACTGCATGGTGACCACAATTAATAGTAATGTACTGTACTTTTCAAAATTACTAAAAGAATATATTATTAATGTTCTCACCACAAAACAATGATAAGTTTGTGAAGTGATGAAGATGTTAATTGGCTTCATTGAATCTTTCTACGATGTATACATAGGTCAAAATATCACATCGTACCCCATAAAATACACAACTGTTATTCGTCAAGTAAAAATTTTAAAAACTTGAGAAAAATTTGGACAACGCTTTTGTTTAAAGTATATTTCTAACAGGTAAAACTCCTACTTTTAAATATAAAATACTTTTTAAGCTCCTTTTGTAAAGGACTGAGTCTTTCTCATCTTTCTATATCTCTTTCTAACTCAAACACTGAACTTTGTAATTTCTAGGTTTTCATTCCGGAGTGACTAAATGAAAGTAAAACGACTTTTTTTTGAAAACAGCACAACACTTAGCCAACAATATTTATGTGACTTGAACTATTTCTTTGAGTTTTACAGCACCCCATTATTCCAGTATTTTTATCCTATAGGCATTAAAATCCTAAAAAAGGTAAACATATGTTGATGCATACATAGGATATATTGTTTATATAAAATTTCAAAATGTATGTGTGAAGACAATGATTTTAGGGTTCCCTTTCTCTCTAATCTGAACCAGGATTACTATCTGAATCGTGAATTACTATTATTATTATTTGCATTAGAAAAATGATATGTTCCTAATCTTTTGAAGTGAGATTATTCAAGTTTAAATGTCTCCCTAAACCACACAGTGATGTTGAAAATGGAAGCTTTATACACATGTAGACTTTTCCAATAAAGCTTTGAAAAATCTTTAATAGGATAGGTGCAATGGCTCAAGCTTGTAATCCCAGCACTTTGGGAGGCCGAGGCAGGCAGAGCACGAGGCCAGGAGATTGAGATCATCCTAGCCAACATGGTGAAACCCCGTCTCTACTAAAAATAAAATTAGACGGGTGTGGTGGAGTGCGTCTGTTGTCCCAGCTATTCGGGAGGCTGAGGCAGGAGAATCGCTTGAACCCAGGAAATGGAGGTTGCATGCAGTGAGCCAAGATCGCGCCACTGCACTCCAGCCTGACAACAGAGCGAGACTCCATCTCAAAAAAGAAAAGAAAAGAAAAGAAATATCTTTAATAAACATTCTCTTATTAACCCCTTTACAAGGGGTTGGTATGAATGTGGAGATGGTAAACTAATAAATCTATCAAAATAAAGAGAAAATCTATTTTATAAGAAAGCAATCTCCTGATGCATCTTTTATTTGAAATTCATACTAATTAAATGTCAACTTTATGAATGTTATTAAATGGTGGAGAGTTATAAGAGTTTGAAATAGTGGGTCGAATCTCAGTTACTCCATAATTTTTCTGTTTTGTAGGGAATATTCATATCCAACCTGACCTCCTCATGGGGTTGTTATGAAGATCAAACACATACAAACATTCTCTGTAAATTCTCACTTTAAAATATCAACAGAAACCAGTTCAGAAAAATAGAGAAATATTCTATATAAGCTACCAGTCAATGCTTAGCAGGAATTCGGAGGATTTGTGTTTATGTTTTGGCAATCCAAAGGTTTCCTTGTATCCACCTTTGCTTTTTAAAATTATTCTTCCCACCTTAGTGGAGCGGCTTGATACCCCACCTAAAAAGCCCTTTAAGAGCTTTCCATCTTTCTTTGCACTTAAGAACAGCATATTGAAGAAGAAAGGGCTCCCGGGACACAGCTGGCCTCCCCTGGGGGGAGCTGGCAACCTGGGGTTGCCTTCCACTCTGCTCGCCCTCACTGTACCCTAATCCCACCCCATTCATCTTCCTCCCGTCCTCGGAGGCTTTCCCACTGCACTACCTTTACCTGTGCGATGCTGCATTTCTCCCCTGCCTAAAGTGCTCTTTCTGTAACTTCCTTGTCACTCAAATGTAATAAACACGTCCTTCCCTACATTCTTTCTCACCTTCAGGATCCCATTACTTCATTCCATTATCCTTCACTGAGTCTGACACCAGGTGTCAACCTATTCGCCTTTATAAGACCTCGTAGCCTGATTCTATTTGGCCCAGTGTAACACTTTTAAAAGCATAATTCTATTTCTGGTTGTATAATTATTTCATTCACATATATCTTCCCCTCTAAATTGTAACCTCCACGTGAACAATGACTTTGTTGTTCATCAGTACATCTCCAGTTACAAGTGCCATTACCTGACACTAAATAAGTATTAGTTGAACAAATAAATTTGAGACAAAAGTGGGATACCAAAGTGCATAACACATTTAATCATGTTTCCTGATAAACTCTCAAGCTAAAGTTGAGGACCTATTGTTTACTTCTGAAAAGGCTCAATCTACTACCAAAAAGGATAAAGAAGTGGCCACTCTCTATATTGCTTTGGGTTAGACAACTTTGAATTAAGGTGTGACAAGAGATGATCTAGCTAATTCATTAATTTTCCCAAATGTATGCTTTTATGATACCTGGAACATTTCCTCACTGATATTATTTTAAAAAGTGATAGAAAAATTTCACAGTGCAATTTTATTGCACAGATGGAGAAAGTGAGGAAGAATGAGTTAATTAAAATATTTTACTCTTAAAAATGAACCCAATATAGTGGCATTTACAATCAGCTTCTGTTGATAAATGATAATAGAAAGAAATAATGTAGTTTACCTGAATCTGTACATAATACAAATTAATTTAGTTACTTTTTCTTGTTTGAAATTTAGGATAATTGTTTCAAAATTTTAGAAACTCCTATTTTGTTTTGCTAAAGAAAATATTAAAATCAGTTTGTTTCTTGTTTGTACATCAATTACTAATAGTCTACTACTATGAGAAGGCATATTGGATGTTAAAGAAATCCTACAATGAAAAATCCACTGAAATAACTGTCATATATAATGCCTTACGGAAATACAAAATTCTTCTTGTATCAGAAAAGAACAATAGAGTATAGTCTGAATTCTCAGCTTTAGGCAGATCACCCAGTTCCCTGAGCCACTGTTTCCTCATCTTTATTCCAGGATTGTATGAGCCATTGGGTTGAGGTAATAAAAACCCACCAAACCAGAATAAAATAAGGCAAAATGACTATTCTACTGCATGTGTTAGAAAGGAAATTATCATCACTCAGATTTCTCATTGATTTTACATAAAAAAGAAGAAAAAGTCTATTGTGACAGATCATGTACATCTTTCCATATCTGATTTATTTTATTTCCCCCAAGCTTCAACTCCACACATTCACTCAGATCTAATGCAATCCCCAAGGAATTACCTTATTTCAGTCTCTACTGAGATCAGATCAGCCCCTGCAGGACCCCTTTCAGTGAAACAGAAGATAAGTGTACTTGATTTTCCCCTAGTTAGCTGCATATAGTCAATTGAAGATTTAGTATTAGGATTCTGATTAACTTGGAGAGAAAAAATTTTACCTCATTTGTATATTTGCATATTGTTGAAAAAACACTTGATTCTATCAATTTATTGGTAATCAACACCAATACCATTTTTTAATTTAAAAAACTTTTAAATATTCTTTAAGAAAAATCACTCTATACATTTTAAACAACAATGATAAGAATGATACCAATGTGGATAAGAGTGAGTTTCTCTTCATTTCCTTAAACATTAACTTAAACTAATTCTCAAAAAAGCCTGTCCTTTAAAAAGAGAGAAGCTAAGCTGTTCAGAATAGGTAAGTCATACGTGCATTTACATCTTTCCTTTACCAAAGAATTCAATGAATAGTGTGGAATGGTAAATCCTAATAATTATAGGTAAGACATGGTCCACATTAGTCATTCCTCATAATACGTTAAGAAACTTCAGTACATTTAGCCATGATTTATATCCAGAATTGAACCTTAATATTTCTTTGATTATAAACTAGATCAATGCACTTCTCAATAGCAAAGTTTATTTTTATGTTACATTGGATGTAGCAAAATTCTTTAACTTATATTTTAACCATTTAAAACTCAAACCCATAGTATTAACATTTTTATAGAAAAACAAGAAGGCATATGCTTTTGATTTCAGTATTATGCTCAATACATTTTCTCTCAAATAAGTTCCTGAACACATTTGGGTTTATTTGGGGTTAGAAGCTGTTGTAAGGGGATGAGGGTAAGCTGATGTATTTTTAAGATGCAGTGGTGTGGCAAAGGGCTTCACAACTAGCTTTATTTGTGACACCATTGTTTCTGACATCTGGGTGAGACGTCATTAGTGTTGTTGGCACTGTTGTTGCCGTGGCTGCTGCTGTTTTTGCTGGTATTCCTATAGACGGGCCACAGTGCTGGCCATGCACTGAGTCCTATGGGAGGAAGTCCAGGATTATTTTGGGACAGCCCTTCAAGGTGCAAATGGAGTGGCCCCTCATCTTCCTTGTTCTAGCTACATGGACTTTCAATTCCATCCTGGTAGCGGCGGCCAGAGGAGGCGGGGGGAATGCCCTACTACATGTTGTTTATGATTTTGTTGCATTAGTTGGTTTCTTTTATTAAACCAGATACAAGTTGTGACATGCTGTTAATTCAATCATTAATAACTAGCTCAAATTGCAAATCTATGTCAGCAGGTTGGTGTTGATTAAGATGTAGCCGTCGCTAGCATATTGTTTTAAATGCTTGATAAATTTTATTTTCTGCAATGATGACTGGGTTGGCTTATTTTTTTCCCCCTTTTCTCTCTAAGCCAAAAGAATTACACAAATGTCCCTCTGTGGGTCCTCTGAAGATCTCGGCATTCCCTGTGCTGCAAGGCGGTCTGGTAACCACTAGAGGGGAGGAGACAGCCGGATTTATTGAAGGCTTCACCACAGAAACTGATGGTGGGGAAGCTGTCAGAGGACGAGATGCCAAGCAAAAGGGTTTAAGTACATTATAAAGGTCCCCAAAAATGGAAAAAAAAATAGGCTTCTTAAAGTATGCAAGAAATTTGCTTCTAATAAATTTGAAATGACTGGGAAGGTAGTTAGAATGCTAGAATGTGGTTACCTGTTAACCCGTAGTCTTAAGCATTAGCAAGATGATCTATGAAATCAGAGTTAACCCTTATGAAAATAAATGGCTCTCTCCTTAGGCCTATAGCTAATGCACATACAAGTTAGGAAAAGTAGCTATCGGGGAAGGATGAGGGAGGGAATCAAAGATGATTTGGCTGTTCAGGGTAAAGTGGAAACTCAGCGTATAGCTCATTTTCTAAAGTATTCTAACACCTGCCCCCTCTTCCCATCACTTTAAATCCCTTCACTCCATTGCTAAAAGGGGAATAGAGAAAGAGACATCACAGATAGTAAAATATTGATATAGTAAACAAAGAGAGAGGGGGCAGAGGAGAGAAACTTTATTAAACCTTCCTGATCATTCCAAACTGCAATATCCTAATGCGGGTAACTTAAATAAAAAATAGTCATCCAGGATTTATGAGGTAGCATATATACCGTGTGAGCACTATTTTTGTTGATTTTTAAAATCCAACTTGACCTTTTTAATCTTTCATTTAAAAAAATAAAATATACTTAATATTAGCATTGTCAAAGTGCTATAATGTAGAACTAGAGGTTGTTCTATGTACTCTCCTGAGTGTAATTGCACTAAGATCATTCAGTTTCCATTTGGAAAGCCAGTGGCAATTACTGGAATACAATGTATCATGCATTTGCTCACTGGATATAAAATGTATATACTAATTCGCAATAAAATGTAACAGCTGTCAGTGCATTTTCTGCTCTGTTACTTCAATAAATTGGAACTCTGACTAGAAAATGGGAATATTGCATTTTTACACACTCTGTAATGTGTTTGCTTTTTGCAAATACAATTTATTTTTTTCATGACAAAAATTGTGGTTTGTTATTACTGCTAGTGGATAAATATTCCTATATCAGAATGAATTGCATATGGTATCTGTAAAGAAGTAGTAATATTTTCTGCTTTTTATTGTAGCCTGTCTCCAGTAAACAAAATACACTTAACCTACTTCTGTCACACACTGAGTGTGTGCGTGTTTTTTCTTTTTTTCTTTTTCCTTTTTTTTTTCTTCATTGTAATGTGTGTGTGTGTTGGGGATAGGGAAAGAAAGTAAAAGTTTATTTTTTACTGTACATTCTCAGGTGTCTGAGTTGATCGTTAACATTTATTTCCAGATATTATCAATTTCCTTCAGAGCTTATTTTTGTTTAAGTTTCAAATCTCTTCTTTCATACATTTGCTAATCAGATTTCTTTAGAATCGGAAGCAGTGTCTCTGAGTTTTATTTAAAATAAAATGCCTGCACATTTCTGTAATTTTGTTACTTGAGGTCAGACTTTTCACAGATAATTAGCCTTTTACACACTGTGAAATCAACCTGCATTGGTTATTTGGCTAGACTCTTTGCTTCTGTTCTTATTTCCCAGAAGGTTAACGTGCTGAAAATCTAGCTTCAAGCTCATAGTACTGTCTCTTTGTGTTGCTAATTATCCCGTTGCATAATTATTAATATCAGGAGCAGGAAGAGGAAACAAGCACACCAAATAGTCGTGAATGCTGGTGTTCTGGCAGGAAGCAAGCCCTGCATTAATAAAATGTGCCTGTGCCAATATCACAGGAGATAGGAGCGTTCCTTGTTAAGGATCATTTATTAACTGAGATCATCTTTTAGTTCGCCTTGGGGTAATGACTAATGTCAATGGCAAATTTCACAGTTGTCTAGAGAAATGAATTAAATTTGTAATAAAAAGCCCTTCGGCTTGTTGTACATGTTCATTTATTGGAGTAGTTGAACTAGGAGAACTGTAAGGCAACCAAGAACATCGGCTTAATTTTCCTTACATATAATAGTGACCTTTAGCTCCATATTGAAAAAGTTACCTATTATGGACTGGTAAATTAAATGAGAAGTTCCTCTAATGCAAAATAAACTAGATGACTGAGCTAAGTTAAACGGCCTTTGAGCCTATGAGATTCTTGGTAGAAAAATATTCTTTCTTTTTTTAATATGACTTTTCTATTTAAGCCTTTATAAAATTAGTCACTTGACATATAAGCAAGAGAATAAGATAATTCAAAGTGAGATTTCACGAAGAGTTACACCTACTTACATTACTACAACTTCTTTGGGTGGTTTCATTTTGTGATCTGATGCAGAGTTTTTAAAAGTGTTGTTTTAACATTCCTTAATTCTAAATATACAGCGTGTTTTTTTATTTACTTGGCATAACATGTTGTTACTGTAATTATTTATAGAAGTTTTTGTGTTGCTTTATGTAGTTAAGGAAAAGCATATTTCCCAGGAGGAAGAACAATTACACCACTGTCTCTTTTTCTGTTTTAGAAAGACTAATTCCGGATTCCTTTTCTGAGAGTGAATTGGACTTGGAAAATGATAATTACTTTTAAAACAAGCATGATGACCAAGCATGGTATTCTCATTTTATAGTAGAAAATATAGAAGCGCCAGTCTTCTTATGCAATCTGTTATCTATACCGTAGTGCACTCGAAACAAATTATCCTAATCAAGGCACCAGCCCAGCTAAGGATAGCAAGTGAAAAATGGACACTATTTTCAGGGAGTAAAGACAATTGCAATATTTATACAAATCAAAATGTAATATTTCTTTCAGAGAGGTAAATTCTCATCACATATTTTAAAACTTTAAGGTAATGTCTCAATATTTTCACCTCGAAATCATATTAGTGAAACATATTCACAGTCTTACAAAGCTTCATTCCCATTTACAGTGGGACTGACCATACTCAGACAAATACACACACATGCACTACATGCCCTCCCACACTAGATGTGTTGCTGAAGATGAATAAAAATATCTGTGAGACTCATGGAAGATAAAAACAATAATAAAAAGACACAATCACAAGTACGGTTAATTTTAGTTGCCCTTGTTTTTAAACACGTATGAAAATGCCTGCTTGAAGCTTATGCCTTCCAAAATTACAGGCTTATGGAACTATGACAAAATGCTGACTTTTTTCTCAATTGTAATTAATTTTCCAATTACTTATGTTTATGTGTCCTCTTTTGAACCTAATATTCTATCTATGTTAATACCAGCCGTTGTATCATCTAGAAATGGGTGGAGTTGCCCCCAAATTGTTTTGTCTCTCTGGCTTATTAGGTGTGCTATGGGGTGTACTATATGCTTATTCATGACGTAGGAGAACCCAAGAAATATGGACATCTTTTTCTCCTTAATGCAGATGCTCACAGCATTCTAATAAGGCCAGGAAAAGAGTTCCCAGTCCCCTTTTACCCACTCTCTCACCTCAGCCCTTTTCAGCACGTAACCTTATTCTCTGTGGGATTACTTGGATGAAAACCAATTAGGGAGCAGCTCGCAATATAAATGCATACAGATTACTGCAGATTGAACATTCCCCATGCCAACTCATCATAGAGTATATAATGCCCTGAATGGGATAAATATTAAAGAGTTGAGCGGAAATAGACACAAAATATTGAGAAAAGACTCTGAATGCCAAATCAGGTCTAATAAAATATATTAACTAAAAGTGTGGACTTCTCTCCACCCCACCTCCCACGGCCCTCCTGTTCTCTGCTTTTTGTGGAGCTAGGCCCACAGGCCTCCTGAAGTGTGTTCTCCTCCGCTAATCCTTCCACAATGGTCCACATGAGTTTCTGAGGGGTCCCTCATGCCCTTCATTCTATGTCTGTCAATTTCTGTCTAATAAGCCAGTCTCCCTCCCTGCTTCTTCCAGAGGGCCTCATTCTCAAGCTGGGAGGGGACAGCTGTCTCAAAGGCCTGGACAGCTCTAAGAATTACTGAATGGGCAAATCAGTATTTAGCGACCATGCTTTTCAGCATGCTTATTGGAATAAGTGCAGCAAAAAAACCGGCAGGGGAGGGAAATGTATAAAGATCCTCCAGTTAGGACTTCTGGGACGTGGTTTGGAAGGCTAACTTGGAGTCCCAGAGAAACTGCAACGAAAGTTAATGATTAATGTAACACTTTTGAATGATAGAGTGATGGCGATCAGCTTGGAAGCTTTTTTTTTTTTTTTTTTTTTTTTTTTTTTTTTTTTTTTTTTTTTTCAGTAACCAGAGGGAGCAAAGGGGTTTTTCTCTTTCTCTCCACATCTCTCTCAATGTAATTGTCTTTCGATGCTCTCTCTCTCCACTTCCATTAATTAGAATATATTGACAGTGTGCAAGCTAAACACACTAAAACATTAAGGTTATACCAATACTTTTTGGTTACATATTCAGACCTTTTTTTTCCTCCCTTAGATCTGTCTCCCTAATGATATTGCATATGCTAACTTCTTACTCAGATAGAAAGAAACATTCCCAGACTTCATGTGGACTATTTGATTCCTGGGCATAAAGTTCCTATTAAAGTGGACCCAAGTTTCATGATCCTAGGTATAGAGTGAAATGAATCACTGTGCATAATTAATCATCATCATTATTCACTCAGTTCTTTCCATTGGCCCTTTGTGAGAAGTCCAGCGAGTCATAAATCCAAGAGTATGGGGAGTTTATTCAAAAGTGATTGAAAGGGTCTGCAGGTTTTGGCCAAAGACTGGTGTGGCCCCTTTGAACTTACACCTCTGTCTTCTCCATTTTTCAGTTTCCACCTATGGCTTCACTTGGCAGGTCACAAGCTAAAATACTTTTCATGGGATCAAAATCTGTGACCATTGCAAATTAGAATACTGGAAGGAAGAGGCAAATATACTATTTTTTCCATACACTGTAGTATTAAAATGACATTTCTAAGTGTTTTAAATAGCTAAGTGGGAAGATGTTACCTGAAAACAGAATTGTTCCTATGAAGTTTTATCTCAGGAGAATAGAGCTTTATGACTGATGAAACTCTATAAAGAAAATTCTGGGGTTAGAGACACAAAATATATGTTTTTCACACCCTTTTCTTTCACTACATACTCTTTTTTTTTTTTTTTTTCCTATTACTCAGCATCACTCCTTTGACCACGACAGGGAAGATCCACTGGGAAGGATCTGAACTCTAGAATCAAACTTTCTGGAATCATGTTTCTAACTCTATCACTAACTGTCCACATGAACTTGAGCAATTTACTAAACTTCTCTGTGCCTTATTGTCTCTTTCATAAAGATGGAAATAAAAGTAGTTGCAGCCGGACGTGGTGGCTCACGCCTGCAATCCTAACACTTTGGGAGGCTTAGGCAGGTGGATCGCAAGGTCAAGAGATTGAGACCATCCTGGCTAACATGGTGAAACCCCATCTCTACTAAAAATACAAAGATTAGCCGGGCATGGTGGCACATGCCTGTAGTCTCAGCTACTTGGGAGGTTGAGGCAGGAGAATCACTTGAATCTGGGAGGTGGAGGCTGCAGTGAGCCAAGATAGCACCACTGTACTCCAGCCTGGTGACAGAGCGAGATTCTGTCTCAAAAAAAATTAATAAATAAATAAAAATAAATTTAAAAAATAAAAAATAAATAAAATAAAAAAGTAGTTTCTAATATATCAAGACTAAAGAAAGAGGGGCTCAGGGCAGTGCTGGGCACAAAATAAGTGTGTGATAAATGTCAAGTCTTATTGTTTTTGTTGACAAAGAAAGAAGCAAGGCATAGGTGCCTACAATTGTTATTTAAACTTTTGGGGTAACCTATAGACAATGCAATAACTCAATAAAAGTAAATAAGTGTTCTATATAATAAAAGAGAGAAATAAAATTTTTTGATTATCTGTATTTAATAGATATTACCAAGAGTGCTTAAGTAAATCAAGTAGAAACTGTACAATCAGTTAATATTTTTACTGAGATGGAGTTGACACTAAATACACAAAATCAAAAAACTGATTTATAGAACTAGTGATAAAAACATATACAGCTTTGGGGAAGGGAAAATCACATTCATTCACAAGCACATTTAGTAACAAATAATTAAGTCTTAAAGGAAGAACACTAAAAATATTGTCAGGACATCAAGAAGTCTTGAAAACATGGAGGTGTTAATCAAAAAATCTTGTATAAAATTAAAAGTGTACAAAATTAAACTTATAAATACAATTATTTCTAAGTTAAATATATAAGTACAATAAAATTTCAATAACAACAAAAATAGTGGATTATTTTAAGATTAACCAAAAAATTTCGAAAAGTAAATTAAGATAAAAAGGCAAATAAAAGTTTGAAATAGAAGAATTATATGAGGGTTTAGCAGTATCAGCTACTAAAGTATGTTATAAAGCTATAATAAGTTAAACAGTGTGGTAGTAGAGTAAGTAGAACAAAGATAAAAAAGTGCAAGAGAAAGTTCAGAAACATGATGAATGAATGTATTTAACTTAGTCATATTTTAAATTAACATAGAAAGAGTTAATAACTACCACTGGAATAATTGATTAATTTATTTCCCATAGGAGTAGGGTCACAGAATATGAATAACAATTCACAAATGAAGAAGTCAAAGGGCATGCAAAATAAAGCTACAATATCTACATTTTGCCTATCAAAAAAAAAAGTAATAAAGGAACTTTAAAACTGTTTCAGGTGGCCTAGAGTAAAAGGAAGCAAGGCTTGTCACATAGTTCTGATGTAAATGTTAATTAATAAAAAGCCTTTGGTAGGGCAACTCAGCAATACATATCAGCAGTCTTAAAAATGCTTATTCTGCTCGGCAGAGTATTTCCACTTTTAATAATTTATTCTGAGAAATTTACTAGAAATAGAAACAAAATATTATTTATAAATATTCACCCAAAATTTATGTAATAACATAAAATTAAGAAAACCATACAAATTACCAGCAAGAAGGTATTTTTTTAAAGTATAGCATACTTGTAAGTTGGCTTGCAAGTTGTAGCATTTAAACAATGTCACTGCACAGTATTTAAAACATGGAAAATTATTATAATGAATTGATACTCCTAAATATCTGATTATTATTATTATTATTATTATTATTATTATTTTTGAGAGAGAGAGAGTCTTGCTCTGTCACCAGGATGGAGTGCAGTGGCACGATCTGGGCTCACTGCAACCTCCACCTCCCGGGTTCAAGCAATTCTCCTGCCTCAGCCTCCAAAGTAGCTGAGACTACAGGCATGTGCCACCACGCCCAGCTAATTTTTGTATTTTTAGTAGAGATGGAGTTTCACCATGTTACAGGCCAGGATAGTCTCGATCTCTTGACATCGTGATCCACCTGCCTCAGCATCCCAAAGTGCTGGGATCACAGGCATGAGCCTCTGCACCCGGCCTATTATTTTTTAAGTATATAGTTTTGTCTCAATGTTTTGTAAGCAAAAAACACAGATAGAGAAAAACTACTAGAAGACTGGAAACTAAAATATTTGGCTTTTGTATAAAATGGGATTACTGATTATTGTTGCTTTCTTCTAGTGTTTTCTGACTTTTGTTGATTTTCCACAGTAAGCACCTTTTATATTTAGGAGAAAATGTTTATAGAAGAGATTCTGTAGTGTTCCGGTTTGAGTGAAAGCAAGAACTATGGAGTGTGATAATCCTATCATAGTAAACCTGCTCTTCCAGATACTAATTCTTAGTAGTTTCTACAATAACAAGAGAGATTTTGTCTTGGCATCGTCACATAGTCTGTTTTCTCTGCTAGGAACATATTTTCATATCTCCCTCCACTCTCATGGCCTATGAGATTTTAATATCCTTTGTACCCCCATTTACATGTGAGTTCCTTAAAGAGCCTACTTTGTCAACGTAACTAATAAATACTCTCCCTTGGTTCATTTCCTTTATAAACTGACACTTAAATTGCACATAAGTATGTTTCCTTGCATAGCATTTGTCATTCAATAGAGACTGTAGGTTTTCTTGGAACATGGTCCCTGAAAATGTGCTCATCACCATACACCTGGTGACTCCACAAGGACTGGCATCTGGCAGTTGCTCAAAAATAGTTGTCAGCTTCAGGAATGACTAAGTTAGCTGTGATACGGTGGTCAGATTCTGATTGCTAATCCTCATTATTGTCTTCTTGAGAATTAGAAGACGGTTTTCCTCATGGGGTTGTTATAAAAACAAAGTGAGATAATATTTACCAAGTGCTTAGACCACGGTGGTTGCTAGGATTAAACTTATGTATTACTAATTTATTACATAATGATGATTACAATAAGGGAAAGAAGAATGTTTAGAGGTTTAGAAATAGACAATTTTAAAAGTGATTTAAAAAACCATAAATTTCAGAAATAGCTTAGGAGGTCCTGCCCTATGGCAGGGTGGGGACAAGGTTGGGGTGGTAACAGGCAAACTGGATTACTTTCTTGTTTTCTAAATCTTCCTACTCCGATAGTGAAAACCATGGTTCCCACGATTGTTCATTCACTTGCGTAATTGCTCAATTCCAGTATACGTGCACAATGGCATCAGAATTGTTAACCCATATGTCCATGGATAAAACACTTTATCAACAATAGTATAACGTCCACATACAGTTCGTTTTCCATTTAATCTAATAAATTTCACTCACTCCAAAGTTACTTAGGTTAATGCCATTTTCCCCACCGCCTTCAGGGAGATTCTTTCCCACATTCATAACATGATTAGACTCTGTTGTCACTCTCCATACCATCCTGCAAACCACTAATCTGTTAACCATCTCTAATGTTTTGTCTCTCTCAAATGTCATGTAATATACAATATATAACATTTACAGCCTAGCTTCTTTCACTTAGCAATGTGTATTTAAGATTTATCTACATCTTTTTATGAATTGAAAGCTCATTTCCTTTTATTTCTAAATAACAAATATTCCATTGTGTGTATGTACTACGTTTTGTGTACTCATTCACCTATAGAAGAAAATATTGGTTGCTTCCAGTTTTTGGTGATTATGAATAAAGATGATATAAACATTTATGTGCAGGCTTTTGTATGGACATATTTTCAAATCAGTTGGATAAATACCTAGGAATCCAATTGCTGGATCATATGGAAAGACTATGTTTAGATTTCTAAGAAATTGCCAAACTATCTTCTGAAGTGTCTATACATTTTGCGTTTCCACCAGCAAAGAATAAGATCTCCATATCCTTGCTGTCATTTGATATTTTCAGTGTTTGGATTTTAGCAATTTTAATGTGTATTGCTATTTCATTGTTTTATTTGCAATTCTCTAAGTGCCATTGATATTGGGCATATCGCATATGTATATTTACTATCTTATATCTTTGGTAAGATGTCTGTTCAGATCTCTTACCTATTTTTAAAATTGGTTTGGTGATTTTAGATATTGAGTCTTACATTTCCTTGTATGTTATATATACATAAAGAACATGCAAGTTCTTTATAAGATATATGTTTTGAAAATATTATCTTAAAGCTGATTGCTTGTCTTGATTCTTTTAACACTGTCTTTCACAGAATACAGGTTTTCAATTTTGATAAAGTAGTCAAACCAAATTTATTTGCATGAATTTTGTTTTGTGTGTTGTATGTAAAATATCACTATTAAACCCAAGGTCACAGATTTTTCTCCTACATTTTCTTCTAGAAGTTTCATAATTTTGCATTTTCCATTTAAGTATATGTTCATTTTGAATTAATTTTGTGAAAAGTGTAAGGTCTGTGTCTAGTTTCTTTTTTTAACCATAAACGTCCAAAAGTTTCAGCAACATTTACCGAAAATAAATGTTTTTTCTCGTTTGTCAAAGTTCAGGTAATATTTGCGTGGGTCCGTTTTGGGCTTTCTATTCTTTCACGTTGGTTTATGTATCTGTTTTTCTGCAAATACCATACTGTCTTAACTATTGTAGCTTTTAATTATGTCTTCAAATTGATTATTGTGAGTCCTCTTACTTTGTTATTCTTCAGTATTACATTGGCTGTTCCAAATCTTTGGGCTTTTTTATATAAAGTGTACAATCGGTTTGTTGATAACCATAAAATAGCCTGCTGGGATGTTGATTGAGACAGTATTGAATCTGCAGATCAAGTTGGGGAGGACTGATGTATCACCATATTATTGATTTTTGACATATTATTGAGTTTTTCAATGCATGAACATGCAGTATATCACAATTTATTTAGATCTTTAATTTCCTTTATCAGAATTTTGTAGTTTTGCACATTATAGATCCTGTACCTGTTTCGTTAGATGTATGTCTATATTGGTCTTCCTCTCTCTTCCTTCCTTTCTTTCTCTTCTTTCCTTCCTTTCTTTCTCTGCTTTCCTGCCTTCCTTCCTTTCTTTCTCTCTCTCTCTCTTTCTTCCTTCCTTTCTTTCTTTTTCTTTCCTTTCCTTCTTTTCCTATCATAAACGATATTTTTTAAAAGTTCAAGCTCCAACTATTCATTGTTGGCATACAGAAAAAAATTTACTTTTGTGTATTAACCTTGTATCCTGTGCTTTACTACACTTGCTTATTAGTTCTTGGAGGCCTTTTCCTTTTATAAGTTTTTAAATCCATTATTTGGGAATTTCTATAGAGATGATTATGTCATCTGTTAATGAACATAATATTATTTTTTCCTTCACAATCTGTATGTGTTTTATTTCATTTCCTGTCTTATTAAGCCAACTAGGACTTCCAGTACACTGTTGAATAGAAGTGGTGAGAGAGGACATCATTGCTTTGGTCATGATCTTGGAAGAATGTGCCCAGTTTTTCACCATTAATTACAATATTAGCTGCCAATTTTGTTAGATGTTCTTTATTGAGTTGAAGAGGTTCTCTAGCATTTTTTTATTGCTCCAAGTTTTTATCATATATGGATGTTGACTTTTTCAAATGCCTTTTCTCTAACCACTGCATGATTTTTTTCTAATTTGTTTCTTTTATTGAGTTAAAATTTGTCAATTAGGAATCATCAGACATAACAAGGATATTTCTCATTCCATATCTTTCTGAAGGTTACCAGCCATTTAAAGTTTTATGTGAATTGATTTATTGATTACTTTCTTTCTCATTTGTCATTTTTCTTGGAAGGCTTTATCCCTTATCCATAAAATGGTACAAGAAAACTATGTATCTCATAAAATTATGGTAAGAAATAAGTGGGCAAATAGCTATGAAGCCTTCAGAAGAATGAATATTCCATAGAAACAACTCAGTCAATATTTCTTATGGCTATCATTATGAATGCAAACATTATAATAGTTTTTATTTAGTAAGTTTAATGCTGGGCAGATTTTGATAGGTAGTTAATGCTTAGATGACGGTCTATCCTGAGGGGCAGTACACTTGCCGGAAATATAAAGACAGTGACCACCTGAGGTACTGAATAAGTAGTGGAAAGGTTCCTAACACAAATTAAATATTTTTAATGTGTGCCCAGATTTGTCTCTGAAGATGGAGACTCCCCACCTCTCTGTTGCTCCATTTGATCCCTGCTGACATGCTCTTGTACACAAATGACCTACAGTCACAATGAAGGCTTATGTTTTATCTGGTAGACCCCACGTGCTTTTCATTGTATTGTCTTTCCATGGAATGAGAATGATCTCAAGGTTCCAAACTCACTTGTGGGACATATTTTTTTTTTTTTAGACGAAGTCTCACTCTGTTGCCCAGGCTGGAGTGCAGTGGCACGATCTCTGCTCACTGCAACCTCCGCCTCCAGGGTTCAAGCAATTCTCATGTCTCAGCCTCCTGAGAAGCTGAAACTATAGGCACACGCCACCACACCTGGTTAATTTTTGTATTTTTAGTAGAGATGGGGTTTCACCATATTGGTCAGGCTAGTCTTGAACTCCTGACCTCAAGTGATCCACCTGCCTCCGCCTCCCAAAGTGTTGCAATTACAGGTGTGAGCCACCAGGCCCAGCCTGGAACGTACATTTTCCAAAAGTCCCAGACTGAGGCCACGGAAATGAAACTAAGCCCCCACCAAGAACTGGCTCATCAAATGTCAAATGAAACAAATATTACACTTAGGTTGCAACCCTCTCATTCATATAACTTGTTTTCATTTTGGGTTATGTCCTGCTTTTGAATGATTTTTTTATCATTTGTGGCTTTGGCTGTACTTTATGTGAATTTGATGCATTCAGGGACAGTCTATCAAATTTAAAATACAGAAAGCCAAGCAAGGATATAGGAAAGGCCTAAGGAAGAGCTTGAACGGTAAATATAGATGCAGTTTATTTTTTTAATTCTGAGAAACAAATTATATTTTGGCAGACAATTATTTTTCAAACCATTTCAAATTTTACTAACCATTTTTCTCTCTTATATGCTCAAACTATGGTGGAACTTTCATTATTTCCACAATTCAGGTTCTTCCACTAGGGAAATGCAACAATTACTGCATTGGGAAAAGGAAGAATGCCTTTCTGAAGAGAAGCTGCCATCTGCAGCCCGGCTAGGATTTGTCTTGGATGCTACTACCATTTGTAGACTTGTAATATCTTTCTAATTGCAGTTGCTGTTGACATACAGCAAAACAGCAGAATGCTTGCTGGCCATAGTCTATAAATGAAAGCAAAAAAAAAAAAAAAAGACAGGAAAAATCAACTAGTGGTTAGTACAACAGAAACTGAAACATAGTATTATAAACTTTATCTTTTTGTATAAATTTTTAATTGTCTGTATCAATGGAAAACAGGTCTGCCAATCAACTGATCCACTATTTTTCCCCAAATTTAATTTAGTCAGCCATTTGAACTATTCTACCAAAGCTGCTAAAAATCCAAAGGAAGGGATTTAAACGTTCTTACCTTGCTCTAGTCTAGATTTACTAGCCAGCATTTTACTGCAAAAGAGAAAGAGGCCATGTATCTTACCCCAAATATCCAGCAAACATTTAGGATTTTGAAACCTTGATTTGTCTATAATATTCATAAATACTAAGTTTCTCTTATTGGCTAAATTAATACGTAAATATTAGTTGAAATGGTTAAGTGCAGATGCAATTCGACTTGCCTGAATCTGAATGTTTGTTACACCACTTAGTCACTGGGTGAGAAAAATGTTTTGCATAACCTCTCTGAGCCTTAAATCCTTACATCCATTGTAATTCTTGGACACATAGCATCTGCACTGTAGGACTGTTGTATAATTAAGTGAAATGATTCATGTAGGATGCTCAGAACCATGTCATCTGCATAGTAGGTCCTCATTAAACATTTTTTAAAAGATGGAGCCAAATTTTGCACCTTAAAGCTTTGTAGTATTCTACATGCCCCACGTTTTTTTCCCTTGAGGACACAAAAGAAATCCTGGTTTCTTTGTTTTTCTTCCTGAATTCTTGCTTGGATTTAATTTTCTTTTCAGACCAAATTAGGGTCTGTTTAGTACAGAACCATACAGCATCAGATGGATTTTCGTTGGAGCAATTGAAACTTCATGTGCAGCAGCCTTTGTTCTGAATGTAATAATAAAATGTGAAGTTATGTTCAGGTGAAAGTAGGGCAGGCCTGCCTTTTAGAGATTTAAAAAAATAACCAAAAATGCCCCAATTCTCTTTTCACTGTTATAGAGATAGCAAGAAACCTCAAAAATATCTATCTCAGATCATCTTAAAAACAGAAGTTCTACAAAGAATATGGATAATGCCACCTGCATGGTTTTCCTTCCAAAATCATAAAGGCCTAATTAATGCATTCCAGGTTTTGTAAACTAGCTGTATTTCATTCTATCAAGTCATGTACCGGCATACCACTAATTGATTATGATCTTGTTTTTACTATGATTATGATCTTGTTTTTACTACCCATAGATAGTTTAAAGACCCACATGAAGACCTGTATTTGTGTCTCATGTGATACACATTAGGAATTTTATAAGAAAAATAAAAATTAAATGTCATGAAACATTTTATAGTTCACTATTGTTCACTAATTAGTAAGTGATTTATATGAGAACATGATTACTTTTACTTTAATTAATCTGGTTACCTAAAAATAGAATATTAATATCAAATTATTTTTACTAATGTTGAGAAAGATAGCTCTATTCAGAGCTGACACCCCAAACCATTTTCCTATACTGTCTACACAAAGCTAGACACACAGCTGAAATATACAGCATGTTGATAATGGATAAGAAATGATTAGAGACTTTGTGTTCAGTATGACAGTAGAAAAGCATATAGAAACAAAGGAGAAAAGGTTTATGCATTTTTCCTAAATCTATGTGTGTGTGTGTGGGGGGGGGGGGTGTATTTGGATACATACTTTACATGCCTGCACACACATTCACATGCAGACACACACACACACACACTCATCTGTATTCTCAAGAAGACACAAAGCTGGCTACTACATAACTGTTATTTGATGAACATTTTCTGAATGCACTGCATGCAATTATTATTGGTATTGTTTCACATTTCTGTAAGCACCAACATCATGCTCTGAGCCATGCAGAATGACGGAACAGTACATCACATCTGCCCTGTAGGCTCACAATCTCAAGTCAAGAAACTGACAAATATGCTAAGCCTGGGGAAAGGGGGAGAAAGACGGGGACTAGTATTGGGCAGAGATTAGGAATATATAATACCACAGAATTCGTTTCAATCATCTTCGGTTCTTTGTTGTGATTTAGCTTTAATTTCAGACAAAAGAAATATATCATTAGTGGACCTTTGTGAAACAGAAACATAAATAAGGGAATGAGGAAATACCTCAATGTGTAATTAGTTGAATGTTCTTAGCAGTAAGGCACATATATAAAATTATATGACTATAGGAGTGAGATAAATGAGTAGAAGTGACAAATTATATTGAAAATACACCAAAAGAAAGTTAGAGTGGGGCAAATATAAGCAAGGAAGACCTGTGGCTATGTCTGAAAGACTATAGGAAATATATGCTTATTTATTTATGGGAGTCAAAGAAAGTCAGTCATTTTAGAAGATGATTTCCATATATGTGCTTGTGCATATATCTAAAGACTCATTTAGAATGTTCCTGAGAACTTATGACCTTACTGAGGGGTGGGTCAGTTTAGTTCCCCATGCCTGTGTTTGCCTTAGCTCGGACTGTTAAAATAAGTAAATATATACAAGATATCTTGAGGCCATCTTACCTGCACCCATACCTTTTTGTTAATTGTGAACTGCTACCTAATCATTACGTGTGATATGTTTTTGCTCTGCTTTCGGGATGTTCAATTTTGCTAAATCAAAATAAAAATTAGTTTATCATGAGTCATAGACATGCTGTTGTGAGAAGAATTTATATTTTCAAAAAGACAGGTTATAACATGGAGGCACATTCAAATGCCTAATTTGTTTTTCTGTCTTTCATGCCCATTATGTTTTCTTTCTTTTCAAAGAAGAGAGAAACAAAAGCACCGGCTGAAATAATAGTAATAATAATAAAATAACAATCTCTGTCATTTTTGCTAGCCATTAGCAAACTACTGACTCCATCATTATTCAATTTCAATCAGGTCACGTTGAGTCAATAAGAGTTCTTGATTGTTGTGGGTGCTGTAGAGAGCAACAAGAAACAAATTCTCTGAAAATCTAATCATTCAGGATGTAGTGTGTTGACTAAAGCCAGACTGCTATTAGTTAAGCATTACATCAGCGATTAAAAGTCTTTTGGGGTGTGGAATCGGGCAGCGTCACTGGAGCTGAGAGCCAATCTGTGAGGGCTCCTAGGGCAGGCACATTCGTCCCTCACTGCTATTGCAACTTTGGCCCATGCTGCCCCATATTAGTGCCTGCTGCAGTTTTAAGAACATCAGAACCCATCGGTCAACCTCCAGGGAGGCACCCCTCTCCCTGGTTGCTTAGGGCCGAAAACCCCGACCCTCATGTTTTTAAAGAGAATTGGAATCCTATGTGAATAAGGTGAGGAAAAGATGCAAATATATAAACATATATATATTTCAAGCATTGTTTTGGTTCTGTTTTGCTTGGAGGTTTTTCTTTTCATTTGTTTTAATAAATTTTATTGTGTATATTTAAGGTATACAAAATGATGTTTTGAGATGCATATATACAGTAAGATGATTACTATAGTGAAGCAAATGAACACATTCATCATCTCACAGAGTTGCCCATTTTCCCCTCTGTGGCAAAAGCAGCTATAATCTACTCATTTAGCAAAAATCCTGAATACAGTCCACTGTAACTATAAATAATAATGACAGTCCTTATGCTGTATGTTAGAGCTTTAGAATGTTTATTCTACATATCTGTTACTTTTCCTTTAAGCTATATCTTCTCATTTTCTCCAGCCACTCTCAACTCTGGAAACCATGGATTTATTACCTATCTCTGTATATTTGACTTAAAAATTCCATATAGAAAGTTATGCAATATTTTTCTTTCTGTGTCTGGCTCATTTCACTTAGCATATTTTCTCCAGGTCACCTACGCTGTGGCAAATTACAAGATCTCCTTCTTTTTTAAGGCTGAATAATATTCCACACACATACACACTACACACACACACACACACACACACCCCACAGTTTATTTGTTCATTCTTCTGATGATGGGCACTTAGGTTGATTTTATATCTTGGCTATTGTGAATAATGCTGCATTGAATACAGGAGTGCAGAGATCTTTACAGCTGGAAACTCCGTTTTCTTTTGGTGTATACCCAAAAGGGAAATTATTTTTAATTTCTTTACGAACCTCCATATTATTTTCCATAATGGCTGTGTTTTATGTCTTTGTACCACCTAAAATTCTTTCTGGAAGAAAGGAGAGCTATAAAGAAATAAAATTCATAGTCACCTTTGTATCATCCATAGCATCTTGCACGGGATTGTACTTGTTATAAGATTAATACGTGTATACTGAATAAATGAAAAACACTGGATGTGGCTTGTTGGAGGTCTAGACAAGGCCTTGATGTGATTGTAATCAATAGCCATTTCACTACAACACACTGCTTCTTCTGTAGGTAGACTTTCTCTTCCTCTTTCTTCCCTCAAAATCTATGATAATTCACAAAGTTATCAACAACAACAACAAAAGTTTCCTTCATCACTTTTGATCAAATGAAATGCTTCTTCAATTAAAGGGAATGATTAAGTGTTTTTTATTTTTGTCTTCCCATTCTCACTTCAATGACAAAATCTAAAGTTTTCAGTAACAATGAAGAAAAGGGATTTTAAATTTTTGTTTCTATCTAAAATGGAAATTAAATGCAATAAATAAATATGAAAATATTGATTACTGTATTTCACTAAATCTTATTGCAGACAGTCCTTTATCATTGGGGATTTTATTTTAAAATTGTGAGATGACACAAACATTGAGGGACAATATTTCCTCAGAGGGCCCTTTTGTTTTTCTTAATCTTAAATTGTTTAATGCTAAATTTGTTTGATATTTTGAGATTCATTCAGCATCAACAGCATCCTTGGGTCCATTTTGTTTTTTTAATTAAATCTATGTAATGTTAAATTACTTGCCTTTGAAAGCTTCAAGACATTCAGCAACAGCACTCAAGCTGTTTAAATATGACCAAATAATCTTTTCACTATGTCATTATGTTTGCTGAGTTTATTTCTTTAACTTTTTGCCTCTTGGTGTTTATCTTATTTTAGAAAAATTAATTTAGGAGTCTACACATGAAATTCCTTATAATCCATCTCATCGCGAGTAGATTGAAATTCAACCAGTGTCTTACTTAGGGTTTATTTTACAAAATAAGTGGAATTCACTGGTAATCTTCAGAGTGTTTCTCTATACTGTTAATCAGCTAAACATAACCATCAATTATAAATGCAAATTTTCAGGGTTAAATTGAGTGTTCAGATGCTCTAACGTAGCTTTTATTGGCTGTACATTGCCAAGTCTACACAACACAAAATAAAGTGTTGGGTTAATATTTATTTTTGAATTGGTGCTCTACAGAGATCTAATATGGGGGTAATTCAGGTCAAGAAAAAAGAAATAAGGATGTTACAAAGGCAATAAGAAGAGTTTTTTATTTGCGTATTTTTGCATGAATTATCTGGATTATGTCAACCGTGTAGACGTCTGTCTAGGAGTAGGTTCTGGGAAGTTTATTCAAATGTTGACATTTGCAAAGAATACTAACATGAAGACAGTCCAGAAATCAGGAAAACAAATTTTCACATGTGAGAAAAAGAAAAAATCATGGAAATTTTAGATTATTTTTTATGTAGATTCATTGTCCACAATTTTCTGGTGGAAGCCTAATTAATAATCCATTTTCCTATTGAAATTTTATAAAGAAAAATAGGCAGAGCTTAATATACAGCTCAATGTTTTCCTTTTTTTATCAACATCTCCAGAATAAAAATCATTTGTAAGCTTTACTAGCAGTATACCATAGTGACAGGCTTCCAAACAAGGAGAAATAATTTATTAGCTCACAATGTTTTTCCAGCCTTCCCTACCACCCCACCCTGAGGTGGTGTATTGGTTGTGCAATGAATAAATTAAGTATATTTCCTGCCTTGTGCTTGGCATAAATCATTACTTTTCCAAGTCCAAAGGGTGAGTGACTATTTGCAACACTATTCCGAGCTAAATAAGCTTTGTAATCAAGTAGAGTGGAGAATTTACTTTATTTTTTTAAAATATTTATTTGCAAGACAACTCTTATGATTAAAATCACACTTTCTAATGGGAAAATAAAACAGCCTTAAAAAGAACAAGAGAATTAATCAATGCAAAATCAAATTGGCCTACTGAATTTTAACTTAATGTAAAGGTTTTTTTCCCTTTGGTTAAAATTACAGCTTTTACACAAAGCAGAACATATCCATAATGTTATTTTTGTTATAATTATTGCAGTTAATATCTCAACTTACAAGGAGGACTTGCTTCGCAAAGATAGTCACACACATGTAAAATGTATCTTATTTCATAACGTGCTGTTTCATGTATTCCCAAGGAGACTGACTATTACTGAAGAATATATTTTAATGTGGGACCGTTGAGTAGATGCTTTAAGGGAAGACAATTAAGCCACTAGTCAATGATGTATATTTACACATTACATTTTATAGCCGTTTTACATCTTAATAAACTAAAACAAATGACATTTTCCCTTTAACAGAGATTTTAGGAAAAATAAAGATCACAGTCTCCTCTCCAGCTCCTTTCAAGCTCCAGGCATTAATGAGATTTTCGAATCAGAGCAACAGATGCAAGCAGTACGTTGCACCACAAGCAAGGCAAAAAGGGTCTAGAACTTGCTTTTTTCATCCACACTAAATCTTGGATAGATGTGGAGCAGAATGATTCTCCAAAGTAGAATGTGGGTCATGGGGTGAATATTTATCAGAAATAATAATAATAATGACTAACTTAAAGCTGATTCAAAAATTAAGTTAGTAACATAAATTCAATGATATGGCACCATTAAAAATGATGTCAATGATAAATTTATGAACATGGAAATGTGCCCATAATGTATTTTATCTGGACAAAACTAGTTACAAAAACCAGTATGTGCTTTAGAATATAACTTTTCAAAATTTTCACAGACTTGCAGAAGTAAATGTGATAGGAGACATTCCAAGATTTCAACAATATTTATTTCTTAGATTTGGATGATTATTACTTCTTGCATGCTGTATTTTCTGGTTGTCCTAAAACAACTGGAGTAGAATTGCTTCAGTAATAAAAACTAAGTTACTTGGAAATTTTGAAGCACATGTTAATTTTAGAATGTTTTCTTCACAGTTTAACATCAGAAGGACTTTCCAAATTACCAATATTTTATTGGTAACATTAGCAAAGCATTCTTTTACTTCTATACTAACATATTCATTTGTTTTGTCATCCATTTATTTGTTCTTCAAATATGCATTTGTTAACTGCTGTGCCAGGCAGCTGTGGAACAGCATTGAAAATAAACAGGCATTGGTCATACCCTCATGGAGCTTCGGTCTAGCTTTGGTTAGGATGTTATTCTCTAGTTCTATGGAATTTTATAGACACTACTCTGTATTTAATTTATGAATTCCACCCCTGAATTTTTATCTAGCATAATATGAGAGAATATTTTCCTTATTAGTCTAGCGTAGTGTCCTTGAGACTCAAATGATGTTAAGGAAAGAGTGTGTGTGTGCATGTGTCTTTGTGTGTGTTTGTGTGTCTGTTTATGCTTATCTGATGCATTCTCAAAGAAGAGCAACAAAGCTATAACAAAGAACTGCATATTAACAGTTCACCGGTACTGAAACTTAAAAACAAGATAAAATTTTAACTGAACCCGATGTTTAGATACTATTTCAGACTCCATGAGGAGAAAAACAGAAATATGAGCAATGACATGACTAGAAATATTTTAATATTTAATCTGTCAACCCAAAACATTACAATTCCTTCACATGGATTTTGTGGAAAAGAGTGAGATTAATTCAAGGGCATATTGAATTAAATATTTTAAGGTGACTTCTTAACCAACATACATTATGTTAAACATGCTTAATAGGAAAAATTATGAGGTTTTTTTTTACTCTAAATGGTTTAACTACAATAATTATTTGAGATTTCTGTTATTACAACAAAGGATAAGCAGAGTTGAATTTCTGAAAAGCTATGGTTTTTAAATTCTAATAAATATCTTCCCATTCAGAGACCCCTGGAAGTTTTCCTTAGGTCATAGAGACGTGCTGTGTTCAGCACACTTGTACCAGAAATAAAAATGAGAGTCACCCTGGGTGGAACCAAGAAGGGAGCTTGTCTGTGGCATGCAGCATTCAAAACAGTGTGCTGCTGCTTCAAACTGTAATCCACCTGGAATTTTCAGTTTGGTAGTATTCAGAAAAGAGTTTAGAGTTTTGTGTGTTTGTTGTTGACTTTTTTTCTTCTTTGGAGAAAAGATATGCTGTGTGCTTAATAAATATTTATGCATTGTAATAAATAATACAACACACCTTAGACTAAGACAGTCTGGCAAACAGGTACAAATAATTTACCAGACCACATTTATTTTTCCTTTTTTTTTCCCCAGGACCACCAGGTTGGTTAGGTTAGAATTTAGGAAAGTGAGAAGAAAATACTCACTGTTGCTGGATAAAAGAGTCATATTAAAAAAAAAAAAAAAAGTGGAACTAGCTCTGGCATCATAAGACTTGACCCTAATCCTCCCAGGATAACTTTAGCACAGCACTTCCAGTCAACAATTGACATCTTTTTTTGTTTTGTTTTGTAAATTTCTTGTTAGTCAGCTGTACCAGAGTAATTCTTTTGGCCCTCATATTTCTAGTTCTGAAAGAACTAGAAACGAGTTACTACCCAGTCAAGGTGCTAATTTGACACACCAGGTTTAGTCTTTAATTAGAGTGCAGTTGAGCACAGAAATCTCAGAATGTATACATGACAAAGAAAAATTTTAGCGAAAACTACTTTTTCAATGGTGCACCCAAGGTAGCAGAGCACAATTCAAAACTTTGTATCTAAATAAAAAAAATTATCCATTCTGTATTCTAGAAAAATATTTTCTCTAAACATAGAGAGATACTCTCTTTACTGTACCACATTCACTTAAAAAAAAAAGTTAGAAGGAGGACTCACTTGATTACTGGTACGATGTCACTGAATGATGAAAGTTCTCAATTCTCTGTCCCAGGCATTCTGCTCTTGGTTAAAATACTATCCAGCATATCGTGTGTTCAATGAACTCTGGATATAAAAGGGAAAAAAAAAAAGAAACCAAAAATAGGCTGCCCAAGATAACTCTTGTCCTCCATTTCTACCAGATCCAAGCATTCACCTACAGAGAATTTGGGTGAGGGATCTTAATAAAAATGAAATCCTAATTAGAGTTGCCCTTCAATGAATTACCTGCACGTGAAAGGAAAACAGAGAAGTCACTTCTACTTTTGTCTGGTCTCTGCAGATTCTTTTCCAGTTAAGAGCGGGAAAGAAATGCTGAAATTAGGATACCGAGTCTGGAGGGTAGGCAGGCTGCAGGAATATCTTCAAAGGATCGTGTTTTTCACCCCTCATATCAGAGCCTTGAAGCGATTTAAAATAATAGGTTTCTTCTTGATTATATGTAATTTAAATATCTGATTAAACGGTAAAAATTCAATATTATGACTTCTCTCTTTTTACAAAAAAGACAATTTTTTCTCAATTGTTAACCTATATGTTATTTTCAACGTGCTACCATACTTTCAATGCCTCTCCTTGTTTTGAGGAAAAATTTTGAAATTTTACCACTGAGAGATGATATACAGAAATAAATGGAAATATAAAAATTTTGCAACCAGTATGTCAAGTCTGTGCTTTGAAAAGCATTATCAACCAACTTGAACACCAAATGAGAGACTGGACACTTTAATAAGATGGTGGTGAACATGACAAACACAGGATGCTAGTCCTGATTTTACAAGGTTCTACATATTGAAAAACTCACTCTGTTCTTGGGAACATAAGCAGCGGCATGCACTCATGGACACATTTGAGGCTTACAGTATGGAGCGCAGAACCAACCACTGTTGAGGTTTCAGTCAGATTGGAACCAGAAGTGAGAGCCAGAGGTGGAGTAAGTGGGGAAGTATGGGACACTGTGTCCAAGTGGGTTTTGTGACAGGGGCCACTTTATGGGCCAACGTTGATTCTGGAAGGAAAATGCAGGGCTTTACGTTCAGCCTTTCTCAATTCTACTTGTTGGTTTTGACCAGATTTTTAATTTATCCATTACTTGTGTCTTTTTAAAAATTATTATTGGAAAGCAATACCATTACTGCCGAAATTTTAGAAAATGTTGGAAAGTAAAAAAGAAAACTTAATCCCATCATTCAGAGACAGCATCTGAAATGATAGTATGTTTCCATCCAGTCTTTTTTCCTCTGGACTATATATTTATATATACACACATGATATGTATACATATGGTTTAAAAAATGCCTTGGCGCTAATCTTCAAAAGCAGCCTTTCATGGTGGCATAAGCTTCCCTTTATTAAGTCATAACATACATAAAACTTTGTTTTGGTTGTTGAGAATAATGTCGCTAAGACTCTTTCAAAATGTAGTTTTCTTACCCAATATAAGCTCTTTGTCTTAGGTTTTTCTATCATCTAAAAATTAAACTACTGTCAATATCCAAATGTTAACTTCGGTTGCCCTGTTGATAATATTATTGATCAAGACTGGGTCAAAGAGGGAACGTTGAGGAAAAAACTAGAAATGGAATTCTTCTTTCTGTTTCTCACCAAGCAATTAATCAAGTCTTGGCAATTTTTATTCAAATATTCTTGTATTATGCTGTTAACATTTACCTGTCATGTCCAAAAGAAAAGTCTGAGAGTCATTGTTTGCCCTAAATGCCTGACTGAAATCAAGTTATACTCTGTCAATGGCATTCTCCTCATCTACCACTCGTTAACCATATCAAAAATGGAAATGAGTTTAGTTTGGCATAACTCATAATGTCATTTGGGAAGAAGGCAGAGGGAGACGCGCCAACATTAATGTGCACTGTGTGAATCATTTACTTTAATTTCAATTACAGCACCAGGATGAGATATAGGAAACTTTTCCTGTAACTGCTGTAAGCTCTGGGATTTAACTTGGTTAGCAGAACAATTTAGATAGCTTAGGGACCTAAATTTGGAGCCAAGATGTTATGGATAAGGATACAAAATAAATAGTGGTCTATGGTGTCTGCAGGCTTCACAATAGGAGAATTAAAAGCTAGGAGGAAAACGGCAGGACAATTTGTATGGCTGGAGGCTGTAAATTAGCAACTTTTATGCAGGGCATTTCATGAAGAATGGAGTGGATCAGGGATAGCACCAGAGACTAAGTGAAGAGGTCAGAAGAGTCTGCACTCATGGGAGATGAGGTAGGCAGCTGAGCACAAGACAATGTATGTTTTCTTTTTTTGTTTTATTTTTGTATCTCAGAGATTTGGGATTGTCTCTATTTGATCCAGACTCTTACCTTTGTTTGCCAATATCTGAAACTTTTGGCCAGTTTTTCATAACATCTCCTAGAAAATTAGCCACTATATTCTGAATAACTAAGCTGAGTGTATCCTATTTCTCCTTCATAATTTCCCTGTTCCTCTTTAAGTGTTCTCCTGCTGGCTTTGCCTCTTCTCTCAGAAGTCTGAAATGTATGTTTTAGCTACACTCTCTACTGGTCAACACTAATCCAACTGGACATTCACTGAGGTCTCTTCTGTCTCGGTACCTACAGTGCCTCCTCCTGTTTAGAGGACCATGATGGTTAATTTTAGGTGTCAACTTAACTGGGCTAAGAGATACCCTGAGAGGTGATAAAGTATCATTTCTGGGTATAACTGTGAGGGTGTTTCCAGAACAAATGAGCATTTTAATCAGTAGACTGAGTAAAGAATGTCTGCCCTCATCCATGTGAGCAGCCATCATCCCATCCATTGAGGGACTGAATAAAGCAAAAAGGTGAAGGAAGGGCGAATTATTTTTCTCTCTTCTGGAACTGGAACATTCATCTTCTCCTGACCTTGGACATTGGATTTCTTAGTTCCCAGGCCTTCAGACTTCAGAATTTATGCCAGCGGTCCTTCAGTTTCTCAGGCCTGCAACTTTAAATTGAAACTTACACAATAAGCTCCCCTAGTTCTTACACCCTCAGACTCAGACAGAATTACATTACCAGCTTCCTGGAGTCCCCAGCTTATAAAAAAAAATTGTGGGATTTCTTGGTCTCTATAATCTCATGAGCCAATCCCCACAATAAATCTCCTTCTATATATCTATGTCTTATTGTTTCTCTTTCTTTGGAGAATCCTGACAAATACAGCACTTTTAAATCTATAGCATTCTACTGGCCACTTTCTTCCCCTGCCACCCCGCCCCCCATGCCCAAGACTTGCTCTGTCACCCAGGCTGGGGTGCAGTGGCACGAACTCAGCTCACTGCAACCTCCACCTCTTGGGTTCAAGCAATTCTTCTGCCTCAGCCTCCCAAGTAGCTGGGATTACAGGCGCCCACCACCACACTCAGCTAATTTTTGTATTTTTAGTAGAGATGGGGTTTCACCAAGTTGGCCAGGCTAGTCTTGAACTCCTGACCTCGCAATCTGACCACCTTGGCCTCTCAAAGTGCTGGGATTACAGGTGTGAGCCACTGCACCCGGCCTCTACTGGCCACTTTCTTATATCCTGAAAATTCAATTTGACCTCAAAGTCATAAGCAATGCAAAGGCACCTAGTATAAGAACATGAGATCAGGGGCCATGTGGATAGTGTTGCATCTGTTTTCAAGACTGTAGTGTGTAACTATTCTGTGATTTGCCAAAGACAATAAAGTAAAAAATTAGCTAGTAATAAAAGCCACAGCTCCCAAATTTCCCCACTAATTTTAGCCTTCTTAACCAGTCTACCTACGTTATTGAATAACAATATATGAATGATGCAAACTACACAGATAGGCAATTTTATTTATTTAGGATATATTTTATGTGTAATGAACATCACTACCTAGTTATGAAAACAAAAACAATATTAAATATACTTTCAAAATACTTAGAGAAACGGTTAATTCAAATTTCATATATTTAACAAAACAGTATCACACTAGTCATCTATCACTGTGGTTGGCAAACTACGGCCATTGGACCAATTCTGCCCCACTGCCTGTTTTTGTGAATAAAGGTTTATTGAAACATAGAAATATGCATTCCTTTTCACATTTTCTATGTCTGCTTTTGTGTTAAAATGGCAGGGTTGAGTGACTCATGTCCCCGGGAAGCCTGAAATATTTATGATGTGCTTCCCTACAGAAAAGGTTTGCCAAGCCCTGGTCTTCCCCATTAGGCTTTACACAAAAATTCAAGTAAGGGAAAATCTCACACATAATGAGAAGGGAATACTTGCATTTGTCTAATTCCAATGGCTCTGTGAGTAGGAGGATGCTCCCTTCGAAAAATGGGATTAGATGGGCCCATTAAAATGTTCCATTTATATACAGGGAATATCTGTCCTTACTCTTTTGTTATGTTTGTAACCACCTTTAAGGAGTCCCATAATTGCCCTTTTACCGCCCCAGAACATTAGTTCTCAAGAACAAACAATATGCTGCACACTGCGCATGGCTCTAGAAAAATAACCATAAAAAAGAGATACTATTATGATCTTTGAGTAGTTACAATTTTACTTACTTTCATCAGATTCTTATTTTTGTGACATTTTCTTCATTATCACATCTGCTTCCAAAAGATGTGTGTATTATTACTTCAATATTCCTCATTGTGTTGAGAGATAATACATATCTTGATATTATTGAATTAATTTTATAAAGAGGCCATTAAATAATAGATAACACACATTATCTAATCCAAAAGTGTTTCCCATTCTTACACAAAATGACCTGGTATCTTCTGCATTTTTGCAAAACAAAATGTGTGGGGAAAGGAATTAACATAAAGTTAATCTGCCAGCATTCATTTAACCAGTGTTTACACAGTACCTGTTCTTAACTGAGAGCGTAGAAAAACAGTAGACTCAAGATCCCCATCTCTTAGTGTAGGATCAATTGTACAAAAAAATTGTATCCATAAACACTTCAATAAGAATAGACGGGGAAAGGCAACGTATTTCGCTTTGCATGGTCAGAGGGGGCACACAAGCCCCAAAAGGCAAGAAGACTTCCGTTGATCTAGCAGAGGAAAACACCTAATGTCAAAGTCCTGTTGTGCTTATTTCATTGGCAAAATAGCTCAACAAGGAGAATGTGGGAATTTGAAGCACCTTCCTAACAAAGTGCTGCTGCTGTCATGCTGGCACTGTTCCCAGCCAGCAAAGCCAGGAGGACCAGGATCTTGGCGCTCTACTCTAGATACCTAAGAATGTTACTTTCCCTCCAATGCCTTCTCCACCTTTATAGTTTTAAATGTCTATGATTCTATGCTTCCATCCAAGTGATCAAAAGGAATTGCCGAGGTTTAAAATCATACCAGGCCTCATATTTTCAAATATTAGTAAATCGTCAAAGACAGTCATGGCCAGCATTCCTTGTGCTGATGATTTATCATAGGTTTGAATGCCGTGTTGGTCTTGATGCATCTGTTTGACTTATGTTCATCAAATACTTTTGTTTAAAGAGGATTTAAAATCACCTAGTTATTTTCAAATGGCAAATGCGTGTATGGTTTATTTACAAATGCTCTTAAGTTCAAATATTCAAAGGTTTCAAGTAAAAATCTTGAAATAAGTTTCACTGCCATTCACTATGTTGAACACACCTTCTCACACAGTTTGCACTATGAAAATAAATAAATGTACAGCAATGGTAGTGGGTACATAAAGAATTGTTACCTAGTTTCATTTGTTCATTCATCTACTCAATTACTACATAATTAATGATCTCCAATTTTGCTTCTCCACCTTCTCCAATAAAAATTTTCCCACTGATTTTTAAAATCTACCTTTAAAATAAATTAATTCATCCATGAATGTCGGATTCTCTACCTTTTCTTTTAAAATGCAGTTATTTGTGGGCAAAGAAACATAATCTTATAAGTGATTAATGAGTGTCTTAATTTTCTGATGATACTAGCTAGATAGTTTCAGAACTTTCCTTTCTCTTCCCTCTGCTACCTATGCCCAGCTGCCAAACCAAACAAGACTGTGGTGGGACAGTTTATGTCTCCACTTTCTTACACTTTGGGGTTCTAAAATGTTGTCATTTCAAAACTGTTATATAAATGGTATAACACAGTATAGGGTTGGCTTTTGAGATTGGTTTATTCCATGCACCATAATACCCCAAACATTTCTCCACATTGTTGCAAATAGTTCTTTCCTTTGTGTCACTGAGTAGTATTCGGTGACGTGGATATACCATACCCTTCATCTGTTGAAAGACATCTGGACTATTTCTAGTTTGGAACTATTCTAAATAAAGCTGCTAAAAAAATGTGTATTTGACATAAACATATGTTTTAAAATTTTTTTCAGGGTTAAATGACCCAGAGTGCGAATGTTGGCTCATATGGTAATTGCATCTTCAGTTTTACAAGAAATTGCCAAAATGGTTTTCAGAGTGGCTGTATTATTTACTTTCCCATGAACAATGTATGAATAATCCAGTTTCACTGCATCCTCACTAGGATTTGATATTGTAACTATTTATGTTGGCTGTATTTTAGTCATTGTTAGTTAGGTAGAGATATCCTATGGTGATTTTCATTTCCATTTGGTGATGGCTAATTCCTGGGCATCCTTTCACGCGCTTACTTGTCATTTGTTTGTCCTCCTCTTAGTGAAATGTCTCTTCATGCCCTTTGGTCATTTTCTTTTTTTTAATTATTATTATTATTATTATGCTTTAAGTTTTAGGATACATGTGCACAACGTGCAGGTTTGTTACATATGTATACATGTGCCATGTTGGTGTGCTGCACCCATTAACTCATCATTTAGCATTAGGTATGTCTCCTAATGCTATCCCTCCCCTCCACCCACCCCACAACAGTCCCCAGAGTGTGATGTTCCCCTTCCTGTGTCCATGTGTTCTCATTGTTCAATTCCCACCTATGAGTGAGAACATGTGGTGTTTGGTTTTTTGTCCTTGCAATAGTTTGCTGAGAATGATGGTTTCCAGCTTCATCCATGTCCCTACAAAGGACATGAACTCATCTTTTTTTATGGCTGCATAGTATTCCATGGTGTATATGTGCCACATTTTCTTAATCCAGTCTATCATTGTTGGACATTTGGGTTGGTTCCAAGTCTTTGCTATTGTGAATAGTGCCGCAATAAACATACGTGTGCATGTGTCTTTATAGCAGCGTGATTTATAATCCTTTGGGTATATATGCAGTAATGGGACAGCTGAGTCAAATGATATTTCCAGTTCTAGATCCCTGAGGAATTGCCACACCGACTTCCACAATGGGTGAACTAGTTTACAGTCCCACCAACGGTGTAAAAGTGTTCCTATTTCATTTTCTAATAGGACTACTTTTTTTTCTGTTGACTTTTTATAATGTCTTATATTTTCTAGATACAAGTCTTATGTCAGCTACGTGGTCTGCAATATTTTCTCCCAGTTTGTAGGTTGCCTTTCCATCCTCTTCACAGGGCCTTTGACACAGCAAAATCATTTAATTTTGATGAGACTCAATTCATAACTTGCTGCTTTCATGGATTGTGTTTTTGATGTCAAGTCCAAGAATGCTTTGCCAAGTGCCAGATCTCAAAGATTTACTTCTATGTTTTTGCCTAAAACTTTTACAGTTCTACATTCACTTTTAATCCATGTTCCATTTTGAGTTCATTTTTAGATCAGATATGAGGTTCAACTCAAAGCTTATTTTTTTGCTATGGACATCTAATTGATCCAGTACCACTTGTTGCAATCAAGTTTTCCTTCCTCCACTGAATTCTTTTTTGCATTGTTTTCTCAAAAAAATCAGTTGAACATGTTTGCGTGGGTCATTTTCTAGTTGTCTATTGGATTACACTAATCTATTTGTCTATCCCTGTGCTATATTACACTTGATTACTGTAGCTACCTAATAATGTAGCTTGTATCTACCTTGATATAACTTAGAGGGATTTCTTGTACTTTATGCTCATTTGTCAAAGTCATTTTAGCTATTCTTGGGCCAGTCCTTTCCCACATAAATTTTAGAATAAGCTTGTCTATGTCTACATAAAACTATGCTGGGATTTTTAAATAAGCATGACATTTGTCTCTCTTTCTCTCTCTCTGTGTGTGTATGTATAAATATGTATATATATATGTGTGTGTGTGTCTGAGATATGTACACACACATATATAACTATATATAATCAATTAAATATATATAGTAATTATATCCCGTTTCATTCATGATATTGGTGACTTTTCTATCTTAGAGGTTTATCAATTTTATGAAATTTTTCAAAGAATAATTTATTTCATTGATTATTCTTTATGTTTTCCTATTTTCCATTTTATTGATTTGATTTTGATTTTGATTTTTGTCTTCCTGTTGCTTTGTGTTTATCTTGTTCTTCTTACCTAGTGTTGAGGTGGAAACTAAAATGGCTCGTGCAAATATTGAGTCTTGGAATACCAAAACTTGCAGGGTGGACTGGCAGGCTTGAGACCAGAAGAGTTGATCATACCGATGAATTCTATAGGCAGACTGCTAGGAAATTCCCTCTTGCTTGGGAAGGCCAGGCTTTTTGTTCTATTTGGGCCTTTAGTCAATTGAATAAGACCTGCCCAAATTATGAATGGCAATCTGCTTAATCAATGTTCATTAATTTGAATATTAATTTCACTCCAAACACCTTGCAAATTAGCATCTAAAATTAATCATTACAATCGTGTGATTTTTCTCTCAGCACTGCATCAGCAGCATTCTACATATTTTGATATCGTATGTTTTTATTTTCATTCAATTCTATGTATCTCTAATTCCTTAGGGATTTACTATTTCACCTACAGGTTATTTAGAATGTATCATTTAATCTCTGTGTGTCTAGAACTTATCCCCTTTTCCCTCTGTTTCTGATTTCTGGTTTGATTCCATTATAGTCAGAGAACACACCATATGATTTCAATTCATTTAAATTTGTTGAGGTTTGTTTATGACCCGGGATATGGTCTATCTTGATAAATATTCCGGGAGCACTTGAAAAAAGTGGCATATTTGTTGCAGTAGAACATTCTACATTTCCTCCTGCCTTTCACTGTTTTAGAAGAGAAGTTTGTTATCCTGATCATTTACGTTTTTACAGGTAATTTGTTACTCCTCTTTAGCTACCATTAATATATTTTTCTTTGTCTTTAGTTTTCAGCAATTTCATTATGGTGTGTCATTGTGTGGATGTTTTCTTTTTTTTAGTTCTTTTGGGTATTTGCACATTTTCGTAAATCTGTAGACTTGTGTTTTTCATCACATTTGGAACATTTTCAAAGAATATTTCTTTAAATATTTTTTCAGCTTCACTCTATTTCTCCTCTCATTATGAGATTCCAAGTGGCCCATTAATAGTCTCCCTCTTTTTTTTCAGTCTATTTTCTCCCTGTTGTTCAAGATGGGTAAGTTTTATTGATCTATCCTCGAGTGAACTGATCCTATTCCCTGTTGTATCCACACTTCTACTGGGCCCATCAGAGAGATTGTGTGTGTATGTGTGTGTTGTGTATGTGGGGGTGGGAAGCAGTGTTATTAAGTTTCAGTTCCCTAATTTTCATTTGGTTCTTTTACATAACATTTATTTCTTTGCACGTTGTTTTTAATTTGTTTCCAGAGAATTTGAAACTGCTGGTTGAGGCGTTTTTATAATACCTGCTGTAAGATCCTTGTTAGATGATTCCAACATTGATTTCATCACAGGGTTGACATCAGATAATTGAGTTTTCTCATTCACATTATGATTTTTCTTGTTCCTTGGTATAATGAGTGATTTTCAGTTGTATCTTGTACATTTTGTCTATCATGTTATGATTCTCTGGATCCTATTTACATCATTTAACAGTTCATTATTCTGTCATGTTTAGCACACGTTTGTGGGATGGAGTTCAAATGACAATTTCATTTTTACTGCCTTTATGGTGTTATTTTGGTCTGCTTGGTTTGTCTGATACTGCTCAGATTCCCACTGTTCCCTGATGGTGCCTTCTAAGGGGGCAGAAGGGGCTTCCTGCCATATTTCTGAGGGTCTCTCAGTGGGGGAGGCAGCAGGCCTGCCGGGACAAAGAGGCTTTTCAAGCCAGCCTGCTTATTTTAGCTATGTCTGCCAGCCCTGAAGCTTCCTGGTGGGGGAGTGGAGTCTCAAATTCATGGGAACAGAGGGTCCGTACCCACCACTGCCCATTGGGAGCAGAGAGTGTGGCCGATCCAGGCCTTGCTGTGGTTGTGTTGCCATCTCTCTGTTTCTAGGGAGGGGACAGGAGTCTCAGGTCTGTGGTCACAAAGGGGCTTCCTTGTCTGGTCCTCTTGTTGTACATGTTCATGGCAAGTACCATATTAAAAGAGTAAATATTTCAATATTTTGATATTTGTAGTAGCACTAAGCCAGGTTGTTTGATCTTGGAAACTCACATTTAGAAGCCTATCCAATCACTTGCTGTTGGTTTTAAGTGTCTATTAACCTTTACAAAGGTGAAGATGATTATATCTAATTTTGGAAACAGAATACTATTGTGTCACTAAGAAATTCCGTGAAATCCAGGGAAAGGAGGTTGACTTGTTTGGGACTTTTTCACTCCAGAATTCCGCCCCTATTCTTGGTCAAAATGACTATCTGTTCAAAATGCTATGCAGATTAAAAGAGAAATCATGAACAGCCTTGCAAAGTCACCATTATATTGCAGGAGACAGAAATTGCCAAATACCTCTTCTGGAAACTAGAGGGAGATATTGAGCATTGGTGGTTCAAACAAAGAATGAGGCAAGTGAGTATCTTATTCAAAGTCGTGAAAGAGCAGGACTGCCCCTAGCCCAGAAGAAACTCCACATCCTATCTATCCCCAAGACTCACCCACACTGTTTCTCTGTTTGCCATCATAATACAATATATGTCATAAAAGCAAAGAGGGTTAGTTAAGTTCTTTTTTTCATTTATCAAGGAAAGGACATCCTTTGGAGATCTGGGCCTATCTGATTTTAGGCAAATATTGTTAAGACCTTTTCGTAAGAAGCTTATGATGAAAGGCAAGCCATCAGTAATGTCAGAGCATATCAATGCAGCCACCAAAGTTAATTATTAAGTAGTCACTATCAACAAGTATTTAATATTGCCATGTATTAAAAAAAGAATATGCTTGTAAACGCCAATGTGGGAGGAAATTTATATGAAGTGTGTATAAAAAGATAGTGATCAGGGGAAGTAGAGCTTATAATAGTTCCATTTTTCTTTGATATGCTCTTTAAACACAAACACACACACACATACACATTCCACAAACTCCATTTAAGTTAATAGAAAATCCCTCGTTATATTTTAATGTTGTCTTAAAACGCTTACCTCTTATTTGCATAATACATATTCAGTCTTAGTAAATTAAACGCAATAATCACTTATTAAGATAACTTTCCGCAATCTATTTGGCTACTCCAAAAACACATTGTGGTATCAGTAAGGTGCTAAAAATCTTCACACTCTTACTTTTCTTCTCAACCTTCCCCCGCTTTCTTTTACTCTTCTCAATTTAATATGTCTAGATGCAATCACATCACTGCCCTATCCCACCCTGTGCTATGTTAATGGATATTTTATTTCTAAGCCATCTTTGCTGCATTATAGAAACAAAACAAAATGTAATGCAATAGCCACAGGTGAAAATCACTATGTATCCAGATCTTCTGTGATAAGAGAGCATGGTAAACTTCTTTAAGGCGAAGTTTAAAACCTACAGTAGGTCTAGATTTCATTATTAAATTTTGAAGCCAAATATTTTCTTTTTCTATAAAATTTTAGTATCCTTCAGAGCTGTATCTTGTTTGTGTTTTTTAAGGCAACTTTCTCTTTGATTGCTGAAGCATTTCACCCTCTCTAACATGTTATACCCAATTGACATATATTTTCTTTTCCATCTTTTCTTCTGAGAACAGTCAGCAAAAATTGTGGTCTAAAGTTCCCTGAGAACAAGGGCATTGATCTCCAGTTGGAGTTTAAGGCCACCTTCCTCTAGTCACTCTCAGCTGTAATTTAAGATATCAGCTCTAAATTATTTAGCGGTGTATAAGTATAAATAATTCACCAGTCAACAACTGAAGTGACAGCCCATTAATCAGCCTGTGAACGTGGGCACAGGTGTCAGGCGTTGGGCTGAGTCCTGATGAGGTCAACATGCTCAGAGTCCTTCTCCTTTCCTTTCCTTCCCTAAGATGTGACCCATCTCGCTTGTGGATTGAATTAATTGGGACTCACATTGAGAGATATGCTCAAGAACTCTAACCTTCAGAGATGGAACCAAACTCTGTTACTAATGTAGATGCAGTATAGACTTTTTTGATACTGACCAGTTACTACTGTATTATGATATCACCAAAGGAGATGTGTGGAAAAAAATAAATTGAGGGATAACACTTTACAAGAAAGTTGTGATTTCTTAAATAAAATATGTATGGTAATGTTGAGTGTTTACATTTATTTTTATCTTCTTGTCTAGGCAGTTGGTTTGTAAGTGTTGACTGATTATTTTTTGAGTAGCTACGTTCCCTTCTTTCATCCATGAGTTCTAGTGAAAACATGACAGTTTATTTCCATAACTTTTGGGTGTTTTGTTTATAATTCAGATTGTTGATAGACTTTTCCTCTACAATAAGGTTAGTGCCTCTCCTAAGTCTATTTATCCTGGTGAGAATGTACGGCACTTCCTATAAAAATAATAATTTACATTAGCTTAAAATTTACTCAAAATTTTTACACAGACTGATGAGGATATGCCTTTAATAGAATCGTAGACTGTTTACAAAAGGTGAACTGGTAAATTCCAAATGATTGCATTATTATACAGACCCTTCTTTTAGATAGTAAGATGGAAAGAAGAGAATAATCCACAGAACAGGTATTTACAAAGACCATTCTAATAGTCTCTAACTGTTCCTTGCTTCCTGGTTCTTCTCCATTAAGTCTCTGAAGGCACAAAGCAAGCCCCAAAGTTTGGTTCTGCCCTCCTCTCCCAACAGAAAGCAGCAACCCTGTCTCAGCTTCGGGTGTCTCCATGAGAAGGAGCCCCCAAGGGCATGGCGTCTCTCTGCCAGGATGAGCCTTTATGGTCCAGAGCTTCACTCTGACCTTTAAGGACCAGAAAAAGATGTTCTTTCCCCAACTCTGAGTCGCATTTAGATAGCTGGGCCATAAATTGCACAGTTTGATTCCAAAGTCTTTCAGCGCTGATATGAATTGGCCCCATTTGCTTATGTAATCACCAATGCTGGTTTTGAGGTGATGTCCGAAGTTCACAATGGAATTTTATTTCGATCATTATCCAAGCAGCAACATGAGCCCCGACTTGGGACAAGTCTCCCCTATCGTCATGTTGCAGTCATCTTTGCCCTTGCTCAAGGAATTCTCACTTAAAGTAAAGCTTTTTTTGAGTCTCGCGCTCTGGCACCCAAGGCTGGAGTGCCGTGGTGCTATCTCGGCTCCCCAAAAGCTCCGCCTCCCGGGTTCACGACATTCTCCTGCCTCAGCCTCCCGAGTAGCTCTTTACTCAAGCTCTGCACAGACACAAATTTTAGTCTATAGAGTTCACCTGTAGTTTCTTCAGGCATAATGTTTAGTCATCTATTCATTGTCTAGTCTACATAACTATCCTTATAAGAACTGATTATGTGCCAAGCCACAAGGAAATTAGTTTGCATAGTGTTATCACTTAATTCCCCTCATAACACAAACATGTTAGCAAAAATGCTCTAGATTACTGAACTAAGTAGTATCAGAGTGGGGATCCAATTTAGGTCTATTGACTCCAATGCTCATGCCCATAAACACCAACTTGTTGCTTCTAGTTCAGTCTAAACACCAGCATCACTTCCTGACTTCCATCTGAGATGCCCCCCTCCTCCCACTTTATTCTTACTGTCCCTCAATTTCTTTCTCCAATGGAGTCACTTTTTTTAGCCAAAGCTGATTACTCCAGCCTAAAAATGCCTTTATCTTTGAAATCTGATAATAATTATTGTAGTGATTGATTTGTCTCTTATTAAATATATTTGTGAATCCTTACATGAGAGAGGTCAGGTGCTATTCTGCTCCATATTCAATAGTTCATTTTAGTATAATTTGAAGAAAGACTGTTCTGCACTTAAGTCTGAATTAGACTGCATAACAAATTGCTTTCCTGTATCCCTTGACTCCAAAAGGTAGCTGCTGGTTCCTACAGCTCTTCTCTTCCTCTGGGCCTCTGTTTCCCCAGGGTGGACACTGCTCCTTTAAGATGTCACTGTGCATCAGATTTTTCCTAAAAGTTTTGGGTAACAGGGGAAATCAGTTTGAAGGGTAGCACAGCACAGCAAAACCAGAAGTGTAAAACATATGCTGGGCCTCTTCAACATAAGGATATCCTTGTGGCAAGTTTCCTTTAGGTTCTTGTTTCTTGCCAACTTCCTGGACCTCTTCTCTCTCCTAATTCTCCCCATACTTTTCTTCTCCTTGAACTTCTCTGCCCTAGTCCCTCTTTCTCTCTCAATCCCTGGTTGCCCATGAAAAGCCAGACACTTCTATTTTAGTGAGCATTTCACATCAGAACTCTCTCTTTTTTGGCCTGTTTTACCCCAGCTCTGCCCAGAATCAGAGCTCTTTCAAACAAAATCATCTGTCAAGGACCATACATGAGAGGCCAAGGCAGGTGGATCACTTGAGGCCAGGATTTTGAGACCAGCCAGGCCAATGTGGTGAAACCTTGTCTCTACTAAAAATACAAAAATTAGCCAGGCGTGGTGATGAGCATCTGTAATCCTAGCTACTCGGAACGGATTACAGGCGCCCACCACCATGCCTGAGGCAGGAGAATCGCTTGAACCGGGAGGTGGAGTTTGCAGTGAGCCGAGATTGTGCCATTGCACTCCAGCCTGGGCAATAGAGTGAGACTCCATCTCAAAAAAAAAAAAAAAAAAAAAGAACCATACACGTATTTTCATGCATAAAATCAGCCATCTTCATAAAGGATGAATTATGCTGTGCTCTAAAAAGCATACGTTATGGTCAATCAATTATTTGTTGAGTAAAGAAAGGTGTTTTCTTGTACTTACCATTAATTTTAGTATGTAATTAATAATGACTTGACTTGTATTATAAAGGTGTAAAATCTCTCTAACTAGCCTATATCGTTTTTAAAATTACCCATTTTAGAGTTGAGCAATGAGAACACTGGACACAGGGAGGGGAACATCACACACTGGGGTCTGTCAGGGAATGGGGGGCTAGGGGAGGGATAGCATTAGGAGAAATACTTAATGTAGATGACAGGTTGATGGGTGCCACAAACTTCCATGGCATGTGTATACCTATGTAACAAACCTGCACGTTCTGCACATGTATCCTAGGACTTAAAGTATCATAAAAATAACATAAAATAAAACAAAATAACCCACTCTATACCCATTTGGAAACTTCCAGGACAACTGACTGAAATGGCAGGCCCAGGGTCAAGCAACAGTAGGTTATGTAGATAGTTACTGAATTTTGCTCAGCAAACAATTGCAGTCACCTATTATGCTAAAAGCATTGCTGAAGTAAGCGCAGAGGCTGTAAATACATACAAGAGACACTCATGCCGTTCTTTACATGGGAAGCTTCCCACACCACAATTTTCCCACCCAAATAAGTCCCAGCTCTCATTAAGCTTCACCTCATGAGCAAGCCTTCTCCTAGGCTCATTTCCACGCCTAGCACTGTGCTACCTCAATTTCTCTATGTCCAGTGCATAGCATAGCATCTGGCACAGAATTGACAATCACCATGTACTTGTTCAATTAATTAAAATAATGATTCTGTCTTTCATGAGTTCCCTGCTGTAAATAAAAGCACAGTGGTATTATCCAAAGAGAAAGCAATAGCAGTCAATTGTGTATTTCTAAGAAAAACATAGCAGCCAATCTTAGCCTTTAGTCAAGCAGACATTGAATGTTTTCGCCAATATAAACTATTGATAGTGTATTTTAAAAATTATTTTGGTTTCTTCTATCGTTAAAATATGTCTCTTGTTTTTTCATTAATTATTCACATCACATATTCAGCAAATTTTTGGGACATTTATGCCTGAATAGTTGTAAGAAAATATGGTTTATCAATGAAATAAACGGTTACCTGTCCAAATTATATTGTGATTGCTGATAGAGTAGCTGGAGAGAAGCTCTTGTCATATAAGAAAAACTATGAGAATGTTTAGAATATAAAGGGACCCATTTCTGGAAAGTTTTAAAACACAGACAGTCACACCACCAAAACTCAAAGTGAGGCAAAATTTTGCACCCAATAACAAGATAAACATCTTAGCAACATTTCTGATTTTTGTAATTATGGCTTTTTTAGCCTATTATTCAAATAAATGAAGAATAACCTTTGTAAATGCATATTAAGCTTTGTAAAATGCATATGATAAATCAGCATTTTTACAAATACATGCTAAGAAGCCTGAGCTTTTAACTATAAAACTTTATTGTGTAATATTTAGGAACATATAAATGTATTGGGTTAGAATCTGTTTAGTTAATAGGTTTATATTTGAAATGGTGGTTTCAGTAACCTGAGTTCTCCCACAGCTACGAAATTCCCCGTGCAATTTTTTTGGCAGGGGTAGTAGCAATTTCTAAGTGTCCATGTATTAGAAATGTCCTCATAGAAATGCTTAGGACTTCCAGGAATGTCCACTTCAATCTTGGGTTTGGTGCTTTACCCTCTGTTCTACATGAAAACATGTCATTTTATTCGAGGGGAATTTTATCTTAATGAACAAGTAATATCTCTTAATGAGCATTCATAGTCTCAGTATATAGCTGAAGGATTTTCTCCCTGTTTTCTCCTTCTTTAAAATATTTTTACTGGCAATTAGCAGTGAATGGATAAGGAGATGAAATCCAACAACTTATGAGTTCAATATTATCAGGCTTCATGAAAACAGTAGGTATTTTTTAAATGTGGAACTTATCCAGACACCTGAGGACTTATTAATAATCATAGATAGAGGTAACTAAAAATTGATGATATTATATAACACATATTATATACACTTAATATTAGAGGTCAATTTGAAATACTGAAAACTCAGGATTTTAGAGTTGTGGAACAGAATCTCAATGTGAAGAGGACTCTGAAGACAGAAAAGGCAGGTGAGGCACAGAGGTAGAACCTAAATTCCCCTTTTCTAGAACGTAGAGTCACTTGAACCACTACAAACACATTCAGTCCATTTGATGAAGTGATAAGAACATCTAGTCACAGATATGCAATTTTTCTCAGAAGTTATCTTTTCTCAAAAAAGTTGACCAAGTACTTACAATTCTATTTACACCATCAATTTACCTCGCATTTATGTATTTACAAACACTATGATGGGTGGATATCACCACAGGCAGGCAAAGTTGTCACACATTCTATGTAACTGGCATCAAATTAATAAAATTTGCCCATTTTATGGTCGTAGCCATGAAAACATAACCCTTCATGCCATTCATCCATCCTGCAAAATGTAAAAGTTACTTTTATTCTGTGGTGAAAACTTAGCATGCATTAAACAAAAGATGTTCCAGGGAATCCTCAGGCTAACCATTTTTTTTGTAAACTTTCATTGAATAGATTTCCTGAGTAATGATGAATTTTTCATTGTTTCAGGGACAAGACTGCATGATATTTCAATAGTACTGCTCCAGACTTAAATAATGCAGTGTGAATGTTGTGATAATGACACGTAGCATATGAAACTCAGGAACTATGAAACAGCAGAAATATTTAATGAGTGATTTCTACTTTGGAACACAGGGAATAGAAAATATTTCTCCTGTACTTTTAGAACCTAACTCTTTTACAGAATTTATAAGTTTTACAACCCTATTACTAGTTTATAAAATTTTATATTATTTGTATTATCCAGTAGGTATTCCCCAAATTGTCTCAATAAATAAAGGAAATGCATAATTAAAATGGTTTAAATAAAGACCTCAACTCCTACTTCAAACTAGATGGAGAGGAAGATACAGCTATCGTTCTTTTCATATACATACATGTATATGTAAGCAGATAAATACTTAAAGCAAAGAGCTATATTAGAAAATTCAAGAATATAAACAGTGAATTAAAAGACAAATTTGCCAAAGATTGTTGAAGAATATATCTTGTTAGGCTTCCTGAAAGAAGTATACCATTTATCTTTCTTAGAGTATGCAGGTAAGTACATTATATAACTTAAAAATGAGCACAGTATTCCAAACAATAAAAGAAGTCTGTTTTACCCTATCGCATAATGTTTTAGATTTGGAGATCTGAAAAACATTTTAAAGGCACATGTTAATGTGTACATAAAATGTAACAAAAGAGTGGCAATATAAAATAAAAAAAACAAATGTTTCTTTTTTTTTTTTTTTTTTTGAGACGCAGTTTCACTCTTGTTTCCCAGGCTAGAGTGCAATGGCTCAACCTCGGCTCACTGTAGCATCCGCCTCCTGGGTTCAAGTGATTCTCCTGCCTCAGCCTCTGGAGTAGCTGGGATTACAGACCCTCACCATCACGCTACTAAAAATACAAAACAGTATTTCTAAATGAAGTTATGTTTTCCTGGGGGTTTTGAAACTCACTGGGACCATTTTCATAACAGAAATGTTAGCATGTGTGGAAGGTAAAAATCAGCACAGAGTTTAAGGAAAAGTAAGATGAAAGGGTGGCAAATGCGATCTAATACCCTTCCCGTTGCTGTAAAATCATACGTTGACACTGAAGAGCCAGGATGAATGCAACAACGACAAACTTCTGAAACAGAAAGTGTCCTGCATTTCTACTCTCAATCACAAGGCTGGAAAATAATCAGGATCAAATGTCCTTAATGTAAATGACATGTCTATATATTCTATAAAGGAAGTAAGTTCCTTGAGTGTGTGGTGCATTAAAGAAATTCCCAAACATTAATAAGGTGCTAGCATCATTCAGAGACAGTGAGAGAGAGCGGACAAGGGGAAGGAAGAGATAGGGGGTCGGGGCGAGAGAGAGAGAAAAAAATATCTCCTATTCTGAGAAGAAAGTATTAGAAGTATAAAATAGCTTCATAAAGCTTACAATTAATTCTTAAAATTCAAGAATCAGCTTTGTGATTGGGCACGGTGGCTCACACCCGTAATCCCAGCATTTTGAGAGGCCAAGGCAGGCAGATCACCTGAGGTCAGGAGTTCTAGACGAGCCTGGCCAACATGGTGAAACCCTGTCTCTAACAAAAAATTAAAAATTAGCTGGGCGTGGTGGCGCCTGTAATCCCAGCACTCGGAAGGCTGAGGCAGGAGAATAGTTTGAACTCAGGAGTTGGAGGACGCAGGGAGCTGAGATCACACCACTTCACTCCAGCCTGAGCGACAGTGAGACCCTGTCTCAAAAAAAAAAAAAAAAAAAAAAAAAAAAAAAAAAAAAAAAAAAAAAGAAGCATCAGTTTTGTGAGAAAAAGACACTGTTATAAGTCAGGAGTTTGGGAGCATATCTTTAGATAAAAAATAGGGAAATAAAAATATCTGTTTATTAGCAAAAACTGAAAACGTGAAACCATCCTGATTTTGACCCTTGTGCTTAGACTAGCCATCTGGATAGGGAAAACATGGTCCTTATGCTGAATTTAGAGGATATTTTCTGTCTTAATGAAGGACAAATCTTTTTTCATGTGTAGGTCTGTTTGTGGCTTTAATTAGCTCTGCTTTTCTTAGACTACACTTTTTGTAGGTTACCTTTGTGATCTAGGCAATGTCAATGTATCAAAAATGAAGCTACATCATTCGTCAAACCTTAAAATAGAGAATGTCTCAAAATCCATCCTTTCATTGCCATAGCGTCTGACAAGATGTAGCAGTCAAGTTCATGCTGGGAAATACTCATTTATAAATAGAGTAAATGCTCTCTCGCCAAGAATTCATATTTATTAGTGAGTAACTACCAAAAATTTTGAGCACACCTAGAAAATAATGTGTGTTAATTAGCCGGGCGTGGTGGCGGGCGCCTGTAGTCCCAGCTATGGGGAGGCTGAGGCAGGACAATGGTGTGAACCCGGGAGGCGGAGCTTGCAGTGAGCCGAGATCGCGCCACTGCACTCCAGCCTGGGCGGCAGAGCGAGACTCCTTCTCAATAATAATAATAATAATAATAATAATAATAATAATAATAATAAGTGTGACTATAAAAGAAGTAATAATAACTTTAAAACAAATGAACAATAACTGCTGCCTGTCGTCCTTCAAGAGAGTTAGCAAAATTCAGAAAGGGACACATGATGTTTGCCATTTGTAAAAATTGTGGCTTCTTTTTTAGACGTATGGCATAAGCTAAATGTAGTAGAAATTATTTTCAAGAGTCTCTCGGCCCTTAGACCTGTCTGTACTAGGGCTGATAGAGTGGTGATTCCATGTTGTGGTTTGTAGTCAGGCTCAATCAGCTAATGCACACTCGTCCCACCCCAGGATTTGAGGGAGGCAGCAAAGTGCTCTCTAAAGGAACAGAATTTCCTAACATACGCCTTAAAGACATGATCTCAAAAAAAGTATTAAATGGTAGGAAGAATAGATGATCCTATTTTTGACTTAATTTTTGGTTTATATCAGACAAGGAAAGGGCCTTGTGGACTTGGCCTTCAAATGATATGTGGTCCCATGTGATACCTTTCATCTCATAGACCTGGCACCACTCTAAAACTGTATCAGCTAGCTCTCCAGCAGAAAACAGGCAACTTAAAGAGATTACCAACCAGACGCTCATGGAGGCCATTTTGCAAAGGAGTGAACGGGGCTAAGAGAAGGAGTGATGAATCACCCAGGAGCCAACAGGAATAGGAGCTGGTACCATGCACAGATCTGGAGGCACAATGGCAGGAGCAGTGTGATTAGGATCCAGAGACAGCTGACCTGGAGAAGAGGGTATCTGGGCAAGAGCTGTCAGATCAGATTGCTGTCATCGTCATGCCCTGCTCAGCAAGTGTAAGGAGGGCAGGAAAAAGTGCCCTCGCTGCTTCCCCTTCATTCTCTAGACTTCTGCCAGTGCCTCCTGTTGGCCAAAACCTAACTATTGTGTCTCTCCTCGAATGCCACTCCACTCTCCTTGAAATACAACCTGAAAGTTCAAATATCTGTCAAGGGTCTGCCTGAACGAGTTTGTGTCTACCTTTCCAACCATGCCTCTCACACTCCACCCCTGTTGTTCATGATCCTACAGCTGCATTTCATGTTCCTGCTGTTTCTAGAACAGCCCAACTGTCTTCTGTCTAGGGACCTTTCCTGCATATGCTGTTTTCTGTGCCTGAACCAGAACTCTCATAGAAATTGCTTGGCTGGCTTTTTCTTTTCCAAATGCAACCTTGGAGAGGCCACCTCTGCACATCAACCAAACTTGGCCTACCCTATTTAAGTCCAAGCAGACTACCTGAGTTATTCTCTTCCTGCACCAAAATTACCTTGTTTATCTGTTAACCTGGCTATTGTCTGTCTTTCTTCATTCTAATGTTAGCTCCGTAAAAGCAGAGGCTTTGCCTTTCTTGTTCACAGAGTCTACAGCATGATCTAATAGAGGGTAGGAACTCAATAAATGTTTGTTGATTGAATGAATGCATACGTAATTGAATGAATTGCATTCAGACCAGCTTACCTAGCTCAAAAATGCTTTTAAAGCCCAGGTGTGGTAGCACAGGCCTGGAGCCCTAGCTATTCAAGAGGCTCAGGCAGGAGGATCACTTGAGCTTAATAGTCCAAGGTTGCAGTGAGCCCTGGCCATGCCACTGCGCTCCAAACTGGGCAACAGAGTGAGACCCTGTCTCAACCAAAAAAAGAAAAGAAAGAAAGAAGAAGGAAGGAAGGAAGGACGGAAAGAAGGAGAGAGAGAAAGAAAGAAAGAAGGAAGGAAAGAAGGAAAGAAAGAAAGAAAGAGAGAGAGAGAGAGAAAGGAAGGAAGGAAGGAAGGAAGGAAGGAAGGAAGGAAGGAAGGAAGGAAGGAAGGAAATTCTTATAAACATGCAAAACAAGATTAATAGTTATTAAATTTTTTGAAAGGCAGACTCTTGCTCTGTCACCCAGGCTGGAGCACAGTGGTACCATCACAGCTCACTGCAGTCTCAACCTCATGGGCTCAAGCAATCTTCCTAACATACTCCTTAAAGACATGATCTCAAAAAAAAGTATTAAATGGTAGGAAGAATAGACGATCCTATTGTTGACTTAATTTTTGGTTTATATCAGAAAAGGAAAGGGCCTTGTGGACTTGACGATTTTAAAACGGAGAGTTTCCCTACCCAAGCTCTCTTCTCTTGTCTGCCACCATCTGAGATGTGCCTTTCACCTTTCTCCATGATTGTGAGGCCTCCCCAGCCATGCGGAACTGTACTTCTAATAAACCTCTTTCGTTTGTAAATTGCCTAGTCTTGGGTAAGTCTTTATCAGCAGCATGGAAACAGGCTAATAAATGTATGTTGTCAATTTTTATATTGGGATGCTTGAACTTATTATTATGGATCTGAAATAACTTTTTACATTACAAGGATTAAACCTTTCTTACATATTTTTAGTATGTGAAAGAAGGTATCCCACGTAGGTACTTTTGGCTATATAACTTAACATATTTTCATATCACAAAGCTTTCACAATTTTATATAGTCAAATTAATATTTTCATTTATAGATTCACCTGGGTGGTATGCTTAGGAAGCCCTCCCTCACAATAAGAGCATGTTAATATTCACCTGTGTTTTTTAGTTTGTATTGTTTATTTTTACATTTAATACTTAGTCCATGTGGACTATTATTTATTTACATTTAACACAGCTGCTTCTACATTGTTTCATTTGTTTTATTCTAGGATAGGCTCAGTTATTGAATTGTAATGTGTGTCTTCCATTCAATATTTAACATTTCCTCAATATCTAGGACTATCCTTCTGATAGCTAAGCTAAGATTCCTGTGAGAAATGACAAATAAGACATGGCCTACTTTTAAGAAGTAACCAATTTATTAATAGTTTTAGGGAAATATAGATTGACCAGTATAACAACTACACTATAAATATGGATTCATCAAAGCATTGAACTGGATCTTAATTACATGTAGTGTTTCAAAAGGAAAAAAAAATGTAGTAAGAGACATTCTAGGCAGAGAAAAGATACTCTTTTAGAGTTTTTTTTTTTTTAAGGCAAACCACAATTTCTAACATAATTTAATGTATTGACATCAGAGGGGAAGAAAGTTTTCTAGTTTTAAAATCATGGCCCTCTGATATGTTGTCTCTGTCTCATGATCCCATCTGTGTTTGTATTCATGTATGTATTCATTACATAACTACTCACCCAATAGGGATTTATCCAGTCTCATAATTTTTTTAATAAATCACTTTGCTTTAAAAAGTTATCCCAAGAATTCTGAGACGGTTCATTTCAATGTTTCTCTTCATTTGTCTCTTATTGTTACTATATTTGACTCTCATTCAGTCCTCAAACCTCCTTACTGCCTTAGTCAGTAGGGTTCACAATGAGATTTCACAGAGTAAGGATCTATCTTGGGTCATTAACAGTAAGTTGGCTATAAAGCCATCTGAGTTTTTTTCATGATCAAAAAGTTGTACTGGCTGCAAGATTATAAGGCAGCAAGAAAGCTATGCTGACAACTGCAGAAAGTATTTCATAGAGATAAAAAAACTCATCATTTTTCGCAAGCTGACTCTCTTTTGCTCAACCTATATTGTAAGCTTGTATTGTTCTCACGCCCAAGCAATGAATGTATGTTGATGCCTTTTTCTCCTTTAAGAAATACATTCCCATCTGAGTTCTGTTTGTCACAAATGTTTAGACACACAGCTGTCTATCTGTAGTGGTTCTGCATACTTGTATATTGAAGAATGCATTCCAGTAAATGTTCTTTATAAGCCAACAGTACAGCCTGTTCCTTTGTTCCTGACTTGAGTCCCAAGATTTCTTAACTTTAAGGAATTGTTACTTCTGCATATGACTAATGGAAAACAGCAATCCTAAGATGACTTGGAAATCATAACCTAGAGCTAAAAAAAAATTGTCATTTTAACACGCTAAAATTCCCAATACTCCTTCACTAGTTGCTGCTGCAAAGACAGTACTTCTGTAACGAATAATACATGATTGAGGGTGTGGGGAAAGACACAGATGTTCTGTAACAAGGGGTAAGGGGAAATAAAAGTGTATAAATGCTATAATGCTTTTGTGTAATAGTGCACACTTTCGAAGTAGGAGGACAGTCAGCAAGCCTATTGCAAACTGCTAAATATCCATACGGTGTCCCAGGGAGACCCATCAGCAGAGGTTCAGGTAAATGTGCAGTAAAGGCTCTCATGCCTGGAATGAAATAAGAGGAAAAATATTATAATTTAAACTTTTAAAATTTGATATGATAGCTGTAAAAAGAAACCATTTTAGAGTTCTTGTTTTCAGGGAACAGAAATCACTTTGGGTTATGGCTGGCTGTCTTCAAATAAATTAGTTGAAGGAAAATAGTGGGATAAAGCGATGTACAGGAGACTGGATACTAAGTGTGGGAAATAGTCAGGATACCAAGACTCTGTTGATGGGCAGGCAGGAGGAATCCAGTAAAGACAGGAGCAGAGGTCTGCAGTGGTGCTGCAGAGCCATGCCACATAGCTACCTCCTCCCACTCACTCTGTGCCCAGGTCTTCAGTGATGTCTGCCCAACAAGCCTCTTCTGTTCCCCTCTGCAGTTCACGCTCACATTCTCGACAGAAGTTATTTCTCATCTTCTCTATTCTCCTAAGCTCAATGATGCTGCACTAGTTTTAGCCACCTCTACAGGTTGAGGGAGCACAGTCCACACAAGACCAGTCTCAATTCTGACACCAAGTCCAAGTTCAAGGAGCTCCCGAGAAATCCCAAGCTTCAATAATTCACTAGAGGGCTGCTCACAGAAGTCACAGAAACTGTAACACTCATGGTTGTGGTTCTCATGGGGAACGGATACAGATTACAATCAACCAAGGGAAGAATTGCGTAGGGCATGGGCTGGGAAAGAAACGACACGGAATTTCCATTGTCCTCTCCCCATGGAACTGAGACGTGGTACTTTTCCAGTAGCGATGTGTGACCGTACACACAGATATTGCCAACCAAGGAAGCTCACCTCAAATCTATAATTTTTAACAGGCCCCTATCACATCAGTGTGACTGATTGTTCCGTTGTTCATGTGTTTGATCTCAGTCTACAGGATAGACTAACACCATATGACCAAAAGAACCCCCCACCCTAGTTCACATTTTCAGTCTCTCTGGCATTGCCAGTCCCTACTCTAAATCATATTGTTAGACTATCTAACGTGGGTCAAGGCCCCAGGCAAACAAAGACATTTCTGCCAGGCATGAGATTCCAAAGGTTTAAAGATTACCACCCAAGGCCAAGAGCAAATGTCAGACCTCTTTGGGGCCTAAGATTAAACTCTTTACAACACAGTTGCCACCTTTGACCTTACTTTCAGTGGTTTTCTTCATTTTCTAACTCAAAGAGGATAGAAGCAATGAGACAGAAGGGTCTCCAAGCCTCACTCATCAAAAACACCCCATTATTTGCATTTGCATACGCCCTGTTCTCTGAACCTCCTCTTAAAACAGATGAGAATCTTTCTTCCTTTCTAAAACTAATCTCTGTACTTGTGCTCTCAATTCTATCCCCTGATGCTTTTTCAGGAACTTCATTCTTATGACAAATGCCTTCTCTTTCCTTTACGCTCAGTCTTCCTCTCTGTATTCACACTTTTCATTGACATTTAAATATGCTCATGTCTTCCAACATAAATATAAAATTTTCCCAATCCCCACTACCATCTTCTGCTAGCATCTTCAGCTGCTGCCCTCTGCACCTACACTGCCTTTTCTTTTACTTTTTGTTCTTTTTTATTTCCATAGATTATTGGGGAACAGGTGGTGTTTGGTTACAAGACTAAGTTCATTAGTGGTGATTTGTGAGATTTTGGTACTGCCTTTTCTAAGGTTACCAGTGCCTTCCTTAGTGCAAAACTAATGGCACTTCTCAGTTTTATCAATGCAAATCTCTTAGCAACATCTGAAAGTGTTTTCACATTCGAGAAACACTGCTTTATCTTCTTCCCTACAAAATGCTCTGTCTTCAGTTTTCTGGCTCTTTCTCCTCAAATTTGTGACCATTCCCCCCGCACTCCCCGCCTTTTCTTTTAGCATCCCTCAAATGCCAGAGTAGTGACTGCTCTGAACATTCGGTTGGACTCCCTCTGCTCTCTGTTCTGGGCAATTTCATCTATTTTCACGGCTTCCATTCCCATTCAAACTTCCATCCTCAAATATTTCTCAAGCTCTGGATTTGCTCAGCTTCTTGAATCTCTCTTCCTGGGTAACAGATAAGCTCTTCAAACTTAATATTCCAAACTAAATCATAATCTCCATTCTCTCTTCTGCAACTCATGCCAATTCTGTTACTCTTCTTATGCAGTCAGCCTTAGAAATGGATACCAGCAAACTTCATTGCCCAGAGTAGAAACCTGGGAATCCTGTTTGATGAGCCCCTCTCCCTCCATAGAAAATGACTCATGTCACACTGTTGATTCTATGCTTTTGAAAGAACGGAAGAACTCATCTCCATTCCCATTTCCACCATGCTGGGTCAGTCCTACATTTTGTGTCTGTGTATTGCAACAACAATCACTTTCTTTTACTATCTGCCTCCTGTCTTACCAGGAACTGTTTTCCTCTGTTCTTGCTCCCCAGTGAGACAAAGTTTCCTTGCTAAAATGCAAAGTTTTATGTCATTCTGCTGCTTCATTACTTCAATCATTTCAGTGACATTTCTCTTAGGATGAAGTCTAAGATCCTTAGTGTGACCCAAAGGACAGTTGTGTTTCTTTCCTACCTCCTCAATGTTTCCATCTCACTTTGTGCCTCTTTATAAATCTACAACTCTGCCCTATGCCCCCATGCTGCCACCTCTTCAGCTTTGAGAATTCCATGCTCCCACTTCAGGCCTTTGTCTATGCCTGCCTAACACCCATTCAGTTGTCGGCTCTAAACTTGGATATCAATTATCCTGGGAAGCAGTCTTCGCTTCCCTGAGCCTGAATTGAGCTAGGTACTCACAAATCTCTGTCCCTTAGCCTTTATTCACTATATTGGAATTGCTTGCCTTGTCTGTTACATTGAATGTTTTATGATGATAGACGCACTGTAACTTTTGAGCACTACTGCATTTTCATTAATTTGGCATTGTGTTTAACACATAGTAGCTACTGAGAAGGTGAGTGGACAGAAATAGGCTGGAAATGAAAATTAAGACTTAGTTGTGAAAGAACTCGCATGCCAGGCTGCTGACTTTGTCCATGGAAGCATCAAAGAAGGAAAGTCCATGAAAGCCTTTGGAAAAACTGTAACATCATGAGACCTTACATGTTCAAAATGACCACAATGTGAAATCCAGAAAGCACATACCTATTTTTTTCTAACTTTTTTCTATAATTTTTGCTGGCTTATGCATTATAAAGAGCCTTTTGCTCCCTTTGGTTACAGAGATTCCAGGTAGATCCACGGAATGCGTTCCATGAAATCCACTGATCCATTGAAATCCATGAATGCTTTCCTCTGCAAGATTTCTCTAGCCATAGTTTATACTAGTCTTTGCTTTAGCAAGTTGAGCATTATGTTACGTTAGAGTTTACAAAGCACTTCCAAATGAAAGGTTCATGTCATATTTGTGACAGCTCTGAGAACGCCCATTGGAGGATAAAATGAATGAGGCCCAGAGACTTTAGAGACATGCTGGCCCATAGACAAATGCTAATGGAAGTGAATCTTGCTAGGGCACACACATTATGAAGTTGGACCCTATGAAATAATTGCCATTTTTGTATGTAAAGAAATGATTGAATATTGGCAATTTCATACCCTTCAACCTAATACATCTTGAAATAATTAAGTGACTAAATAAGACAATGTACACATAACCAATTGTCAAAATGAGTGACAAATGTAATAAATGTTATGGACAGACAATAATTACATCAGCTGAGGATGAGCCTGGAAAAGACTGAGTTATCAATCTTTCCTCCATGACTGTTCACTTATCTTCTCCCTTGTAATGGTACCAACTTTTCTTTGTGTCCTGAGTCATGTATATGTTTCATTTGAAGATCCTGCCATAACACCAAAGACTTTACAGAGTACATTGAAACCAACATCTCCCTATTCAGACCTTCAGCATGTCCTTCACTCTTATGGCTCCTAAATCAGAAACTCTAGATTTCTCTGGGCCACATTCTTCTCTCTCTCTTTTTTTTTTTTTCCTATGCAAAGTCTGGGATCAAGCCCAAATGAAGTAACTTTGAAATAATTAACACACTGATTTCTTCTTTAAAAATGACTACAGTTTGCATAATTCAACCACACCTTACCCAAATCAGCAGTAAAGCCACAGTTTTTAAAATAGCTTCTTCATTGTAGTATGAATGCATGGGAAAAATGCATACATTATGACTACATAGCTCAATAGAAATTTAGCTCAATGCTAACAAAGCTAGCAGACACATGTAAACAACACCTAAAGAAGAAAACGTAATATTGCTCATCCTCTAGAATCCCTCTCATGCCTACTCTCAGTCACTAACCTACCTCAGATCATCACTGTCCTATCACCATGAAGTTATTTTGCCTTTTTTGAACTTTATATCAAGATGATTACAGATTATGTACTTTTTGTGCAGAATTGGTCTTTTTGGTCAATATGTTTGGAAAATTTATTCCCAATATTAAGTATTGCAGTGGTTTATCTATTTTTATAGCTTTAGAGTATCCCATTCAATTAACCTACTGGGTTGTTTCCAGTTTCTGGCACTTAGACATCTTCCTGCTATTAACATTTTTGTGCATGTTTTGAGGTACACATATACATGCATTTCTATTGGGTATAAAATCAATAATGGATGATGTAATTCTGCTACCATAGATAATGAACTTATTTCAAAAGTATTTGAAATAATTGAACTATTTTTGCCAACAGTAAGTATTGCTCATCTTATTAATATTAGATATTCTCATGTGAGTAGAATAATATCTCGTTATGGTTTTCATTTGTAGTTTTCTAACATGAATGAGGTGGGGCTATTCATACGTTTATTAGTCATTTTGATATCATCTTTATGAAATGCCAACTTAAGTATTTCATCTTTAAAAAAAATTATCTGACTATTCCTTGTCAATAATTGAGAGTTATATGTTCTGGATGCAAGTCTTTTTTGTTATGTATATATATGTGTGTTGCTAATATTTTCAATCACTCTCTAGTTTTTAAACTCTCTTATTGGTGTCTTTTGATGAATTGAATTTATTAATTCTAATACAACCTTGTTTACCAAACTCTTCATTATGACCAATGGGATGCGTATCTTATGTAAAAAATAGTTGTATATCCTCAAGACTTTGAAGATATTTTCCTATGATATTTTCAAGAAGTTTTATGATTATTCACTTGCATAATTAAGTGTGTATTTAACCAGAGTTAATTTGTGTATGGTGTGAGTCAGGGTCAAGATTTATTTTTCCCATAAGAATATCAAATTGACCTAGTAACGCCCATTAAGAAAACTATCAAAGCTTTGCCCACTACACTGCAGTGTCAATTTTGTGATAAATTAATTGGCCATATATATTTAGGAACGTATTTCTGGACTCCTTATTCTATTCCATTGGTCTTTTTGTATACACTTAAGCTAATATTATCTTAATTATCATTTATTTTTATCTGGAAATGAAATTCATGAAATGTCCTTCATGATTGCCTTAGTTACTTTTGACCATATACATTTCAATATAAATGTTAGGGTCATCTTTAGAAGTGTTCAAAAAAAATTAAACTACTGTAAATACACTTGCTAGAGTTTTTATTGGTATTGTATTTAAAAAGTGACTCTACAGAGAATTAACATCTTTATAATATTCACTGAACTCATGTGCCACAGTCTTGCCTATATTTTGGTAAATATATTTGTAGACATTTCATATTTCTTAGTAATACTCTGAATAGTACTTAAAAATATTTCAACTAATTTCTTATTGAAATAGAGAAATGCAATTGATTTTTTTGGACATTAGCTCTGTATCCACCGAGTTTACTAAATTCACTGAAGACATAGGTTATAGACTTGAAAAAATGTTATTTATACACAATAATGCCATCTGCAAAAGTTCACATTTTTATTTTATTTTTTCAAAATTACACATGTCTCTTGTCAATTACACTGAATAGAACCTCCAACATAATATTGAATAAAAATGTTGATTCTGAGATTTTTTTTTTTTTTTTGAGATGGAGTCTCGCTCTGTCACCAGGCTGGAGTGCAGTGGTGCAATCTCGGCTCACTGCAGTCTCTGCCTCCTGGGTTCAAGCGATTCTCCTGCCTCAGCCTCCCGAGTAGCTGGGACTACAGAGGCACGCCACCACACCCAGCTAATTTTTGTATTTTTAGTAGAGACGGGATTTCACCATGTTGACCAGGATGGTCTTGATCTCTTGACCTCATGGTCTCCCAAAGTGCTGGGATTACAGGCATGAGCCACCATGCCCAGCGGATTCTGAGAATTTTTGTCTTTTCCCCAATGTAATTTGGGAAAAGCCATTAATATTCTAGCATAAAGAATAATGTTTGTTTTACTTAGATACCATTTATTAATGGTATTTATTAATTCAACAAATGGTATCATTATTAGTAAAGATATTCTAAGATGCCTTTCTCAGTTTACTAAAACATATTTTTTGTTTTTTAAAATTAAATTGTGGATGTGCGATGAATGTTTTTCATTTACTTTCCATTGTCTTTCTTTCTCCCTCTGTCTCTTACTTTCTCCTTCTCCTTCTCCTAACCTCTTCTTCTCCTCTCCCTCCAGCCACTGTATCTATTGAAAAGATAGTATAATTTATCTCCTCTCATTGTTCCTGTGGTAGATTACATGGATGTGTGTTTATAAAGTTAAATTAACCTAATATTCCCATCTTGATGATGATATATTTTCTTTATTTATAGATCCCTGAATTCGATTTTGAATATTTCTGGGATTAGTTTTGAATATTTTGTTTCAAATATTTGTTTTGGAGTTTTTCATCTATCTTAGTGAGATCAAAGTGTAATTTTCTTATTCGTTAATGTTCTGGAGAGTTTAAAAGCATCTCATAAAATGAGTTTCAAAACACTATCCTTTTGCTATTGTCTTCAAAAAGTATAAGATTCATGATATTTCTTTCTTAAATCTTGAGAAGAATTCACCGGTAAAGCTATTTGAGCTTACATTGGTTATTTTGGGGAAAATTTTTAATTACCAATTTAATTTATTTAATAAATGTGGTTTCTCCATATTTTTTATTTCTTCTTTTGTCAGTTTTGGCACATAATTTTTCTAGGAGTATATCTATTTTATGTAAATTGTCAGACTTATTGGCATAGAGATTTTAATAATATTTTCCTTTTATCATTTTAGTAACTGCAGGATCTGTAATGAGAGCCTCTTTTGCATCCTGATATTAGTAAATTATCCCTTCTCTTATTTTTATTTAATAGTCTGAATATTATTTTCTCAACTTATTAGATTTCAGAGAACTAATGACAGCTCTGTTAGAATTCCTCTTTTGCATATTGCATTAGAGCTTTGTTCTGCAGTTGTGCTTTTGCCTCATTTTCCTTTCACTTTCTTTGGATTCAATTTGTTATTAATTTTCTAATTTATTGAGGTGGATATTTTGATTATTGAGATAAAAGCCTTTCTTCTTCCAAGCATATGTATTGAAGGATAAGCATTCCCTTGCAGGTAGGACTTTATTTGTATCTCACAAACTTAATATGTTGCATTTTATTATTATTATATATTATTCAGTTAAAAGTATCTCAAAAATTTTATTTTGATTCTTTCCTAGATCTACGTGCTATTTAAAAGTTACCAAATATTTGTAGAATTCATTAAGTGCCTGTATTAGTCCGTTTTCACACTGCTGATGAAGGCATACCTGAGACTGGGAAGAAAAAGAGATTTAATGGACTTACAGTTCCACATGGCTGGGGAAGCCTCACAATCATGGCAGAAGGCAAGGAGGAGCAAGTCACATCTTACATGGATGGTGGCAGGCAAAGAGAGAGAGCTTGTGCAGGGGAACTCCCATTTTTTAAAACCATCAGATCTTGTGAGACTTATTCACTATACGAGAGCAGCATGGGAAAGACCTGCCCCCATGATTCTATTACCTCCTACTGGGTCCCTTTGACAACACATGGGAATTGTGGGAGTTACAATTCAAGACAAGATTTGGGTGGGGACACAGCCAAACCATATCAGTGCCTTTTTACTCTTGTTTAATCTTGCTCTTGTAAGAGAATATGCCTCCATATAATTTTCATCCTTGTATATCTAATAAATTTTGCTTGTTTTGTCAATATTATGGTCAATTTTTAGAAAGAGTCCATGTTCAACTGAAAAAACGATAGGCTGCAATTGTTGGTTGCAGTGTTCCACGTATGTTGATTAGGTCCATTTCATGAATTATGTTATATGTGTCCTCTATATCTCCATAGATTTGCTCCTGTGACTCTGCCAGTCAATTAGAAAAACGTGTCAAAATCCTTCACAATGTTGTTAAATTACCTTTGTCCTTTTATTCCTCCATTTGATTGATATATCTATAAATATATAGATAGCTACATATAGATATTAATATATCTATATCTTTATACACATCAATATCTATATAAATATCTATATCTACATAATATATATTTTTAATGTAAATTATCAGACTTACTGGCATAGACTTTTCAATAATATTTTCCTACTATCATTTTAGTAACTGCAGGATCTGTAATGATAGCCTCTTTTGCATCCTGATCATTAGTAATTTATGCCTTCTCTTCTTTTATTCAGTAGTCTCAATATTATTTTCTCAGCTTACTGAGAAACAAGCAAAACTCTATGTGTTTTGATTAGGTCCATTTCATGAATTATGTTATTTGTGTCCTCTATATCTTTACTAATTTTCTCCTGTGATTCTGCCAGTTAGTTAGAACAATGTGTCAAAATTTTACAGGGAGATATTCTCTGACAATATATATATCTTTATATATATCTATATAAATGTATAGATCTATATCTTTATAGGTATTTATAGATCTCTATCTAGATATGCATATAGATATTTATATAGATATATCTTATCTCCCTATCCAAAAGCTCTGAACAATTTCTATATAGATATTTATATCTCTATATCTAGGTATACATATAGATATCTATGTATACAGATATATAGATATTTATAGATATACATTTATAGATATATATTTGTTTTTATAGGTCTATAAATATATATCTATCTATGTATCTACATATTATATTTATATAATGTCTATATATAGAAAGATATATGGATGTTATATCTATATTTTATTAATAATCTTATAATATAAATAGAATACCATAAATATAATATAAATATTATATATAAAGATAATAGATATTTATTTTCTTATAAATATAAATAGAATAGAGTATTATAAATATAATTATAAATATAAAGCTATATATTTACTATATTTATATTATACCTATATCTGTATTAGATATATCCACTATCTATATTATATTTTATCTATATTATATAGATGCATATAAAATACAGATAGATATTTAACCTGTGTTATCAGTGTATACAAAGTAAGAATTATTATCTCTTCCTGGTGATTGAACCATGAATATACTAGTATTGCATCTTTCTTTAAAGTCTAGTCAGTTTTATATCAATATTTCTAATTAATGTCATACCAGGTTTCTTAGGGACAGGGATTTCAGGGTCTTTTTTTTTTACATTTAAAGTGTTGATCTCATAAACAGTATATAGTTGTTGTCAATCCAGTCTGATAAGTTTTAATTCTAATTTTGAATTATTTAGTTCATTGGCATTTAATTAATTACATATTTCTGTTTAAGTCTAATATCTTATTATTAGTTTTGTATTTGTCCTGTCTGTACTCTATTGCTTTTTGGCCACTTCTTTCCTTTTCTGTTTTGATTACTCACTTATTTACTTTTTTATCATTCCTTTGTCTCTCTTTGTAAGTTTTTCATTATACAGTTTCTTGTTTTGTTAGCTATCTTAAAACATCAGCATGTATATTTGAAATATTACAGTATGCCTTAAATTAGAATTATTTTCCAATTTCAGGACAGTACAAAGACTTTAACAATACATTAATGCAATTTATCTCCTTTTGTCATTTGTGGATTTTGAGAATTTATTTTAATAGTATATATATTAAACCACATAAGACATTTTTCCATAGTACATATTCATGTAGATTTACTGTAACTTTTTGTTCTCTATTTCTTCTTGTATTTTGATGTTTCCATCTGTGATAATTTTTCTTCTGCTTGAAGAATTCTTTCTGTCATTTTTTCAGGTCTGCTGTTTGAAAAGTCCTTCTTTCACTGAAAATAATTTTATTTCATTTTTGAAGGATGATATTTTAGCTGGCTATAGAATTCTAGGTTAAATTATATTATTTTAGATTTTTGAAAAAATCATTATATCATCTTCTAAATTTAGTTTTTGAGTTGAGAAGTTCGTTATTATCCTTATTGTTGCTCTTTTGAAAGTGATTTGTTTTGTCCCTCCTCTGGAAGTTTTTAGTATATATTTGGATTTCAACTGCTTTGCTATGATTTGTATCTTTTATAATCGTGTTTCAGATTTGTAGCGTTTCTAGAATCTATTTTTGATTATTTAATTGTTTCTGAAAATTTTTCCAAATCATCCCTGAAAAATTACTCTGTTGCACTTGCCTCTAATTTTTTCCTGGAACTTCAGTAACATGTATATTTTCATGCTCTATACATTTGTTCCTTTTTAAATATTTCCCACGAGTTTTTCTCTATGCGTTTCAGCGTATATGCTCTACTAAACTATATGTGAGTTAACTAATCCTAATCAGTAGTGTTCTATCTACTATTAACCTCATTTTTTTCAGTTTACACTCTTCCTTCTTTATATGTGTTCCATTTTCCTTTTCAAAGTTTACATCTAGTCACACATTTTTATTGTATTAATCACAGAATTTTTATCATCTGTATTTCATAAGAGTAGTTATTGGATCATCTGTACATCTATTTCTATTGTCTCTTTTTTTTTCTTTTGTTTTTGGTCCTATCTCCATTAATTTTTTAATAAAATTTTGTAGAAAAACTTTATATTAAATATAGCAAAGGTTGAAAATAATGTTTTCCTTCCCTAGAAAACATTTACTTTTGCTTCTCAAGCCTGTTAGAGTAGAAATATTTTACTTTAATCCGGTTTGTGACTGAGCTGATTTGACAGTGAATTTTCATCTTTGTGAGTGCTGGTTCATTTTAAAGCTAGCCTTACCTTTAGGGTGTAGCTCTTCAGTGATCGCAAGTAAAAGTCTACATTGTTTTCAGTTCCTTCCCCATCGATAGCCCCTGGACTCTAATTCTTGTCTCCCTAGTCAAAAGCTCTGATCAATTTCTTACCACCGCTTATAAACAGGTACATACTATGAAATAAAAAGCAGTATAGATGTTGCACTCTTGTCCCTCTGGAATCCTGATTTCTCAATCTTGACTATAATGACAGATCTGAAATATATTCTTTTCTCAACGCCATGGGACTACCAGAAGCTTTGCTCAGCATCTTTGCTGCTATTCTATCTTAGATTCTCAGTCTGAGAAGTAAATGCCTCCAGAGAAAATGCAGAGCAGAATGTTAATTCACTTTAATGCATTTTCCATTCAGAGACCTTGGCCCCTAAAGCCTTGGCTGCCTACGTGACTCTCCGATTCCATATTTTACCAGATTTTCTAGTTATTCTTGGCAGGAGAGTTGGTTACATCTAAGCCACAGTTTAATACTTTTTTGTGCCAGAAGTAGATTCTAAATTTTAGAGTCACAAGTGAGCTTAGAGATTAATGGCTTCTATGCCCTTTGTGAACTTCTAACCCATATTTTTCCAATATCATTCAGCTCTGACATGAGCACTGTAATGGTAGAAAACATAATTAGGTTCAAATCCTAGTTCTGTAATTTACTAGCGATGCTACCTTTGACTTATTATCTAATTAAGAATCAGTTTTCTCATCTGTAATTTAGGGATAATACAAAGGACCTACCACATAATGCTGCTTTAAGAATTAAATGTAAAAATGCACATAAACTGATTTAGAAATCAGCTTCATGAACATCCTGGTATAAACTTTTGATCTCTGATTTTATGATTTTACTGAGCATTACAGTGTTGTGAATTTCAGATAACCAACGAATATATTTTTAGTATAATTGCACAATATTCAGGACATATTTACACCTCCCAAAAATCATTTATCTAAATTTCAAATTTAACTGGGTGTCCTATATTTTATCTGACAACCTTATGTTAATTTAAACTGGAATTGTCTTTTTCATTTCCACCCATATGTCTAACTACAACCCCCACCCATCTTCCCTTGTTTCTACTCAAGTCTTTCTTTTCCTATGATTCAAAGACTTTGTAACATCTCCCTCCCCCAGCCAATAAAAGGTATAAAAAGTCATTAAGAATGTTTTATGTTGATTACATGTTAGATGATTAAATTAATTGTAGCTCTATTTATTTTCTTTTTCATATAACTACAGAAAATACAAAAATTGTGCACACCACTTACATCATATTTCTATAAGGCAGTGCTGTTCTGGAACACCCTAGGCTCCTTCGTATAGGCTTTTGAGCATGAATCCTTACAGCCTGATGAAATTTAGACCATTTATGAATACAAAGATGAAATTGATATATCTATGAAGCAGCCCCTTAAGTCCCCAAAAGAATTATTCTCTCCCCATCTCTGTTCCTAGAGCATATTATAACTATGCCTACTAAACACATTATTATAGGTGGATAATCAGAGTATAGTTTGTTTCCACCACTAGGGTGAGCTTCTCTAAATAAATGAATAAATGCTTTAATGATGCTGATTAATTAGTGGATTATGTAACTGAATTGTCTGTTACCTTTGGCTCAATATTTGGAAAATTCATTTGATTAATAAATGCTTCCATTTATCTTATGAAATAATATTTTGCTTTACCCCCCTCTTTTCCTTTTGACTCTGTAACCTCTTGCATTGTCTTAAAATAGATTCTGACCTGGATGATTGAAAGATTTCCCTTCTGTGCTTGCTTCCTGTCCCCGGAACTAGTCTTCTCTGCTTCGAATGTTATCTTCTTCATTTTATTTTTGTTCCTTGCCTGAATTTTCTTTTACTTTGTGTGTGTGTGTGTGTGTGTGTGTGTGTGTGTGTGTGTTGGAGTCTCGCTTTGCTGCCCAAGCTGGAGTGCAGTGGCATGATCTCGGCTCACTGCAACCTCTGCATCCTTGGTTTAAGTGATTCTCGTGCCTCAGCCTCCTGAGTAGCAGGGATTACAGACATGTGCCACCACACCTGGCCAAGTTTTGTATTTTTAGTAGAGATGAGGTTTCACCATGTTTGCTAAGCTGATCTCGAACTCCTGACCTCAAGTGATCCACCCATATCAGCCCCACAAAGTGTTTGGATTACAGGCCTGAGCCACCATGCCCGGCCATCCTCAATTTTCGCAGGCACTTTCCTGTGCCTTGTGCCTAAGGCCCCTGCTCAGTGGAGTTCATCAAAATACCCCTTTTCACGTAGCTGGTTCCTCATGCTTAGATGATCTAAATTACACAAGATTAAGTTGTCCTTCTATTACTTTTATCTGCTGGGCTGCAACTCCCAGACTATATTCTCTTATCCTCCCTGCCTGACTCCTTGATCAACATAGAAGTTCACACACACACACATTTTTAACTTCAAATCTATGAGACATACCTATTTTAGTAATCATCTAAAGGGCCATAAATTTAAATTATTTCATAGAGAAACTTTCAATTATTTAAATTATTTCATAGAGAATTTTAGCTTTGTGGATTTAATTTAACTTATATTTGTTTTCTCATGTTTGGGACATTTGTCTAATAGAAGTACTTTAAAAGTCAGGTGGAATAATACATAATGAATTTTTATTAGTAAAGCCAATGAATGAAAATCAGGAGAAATTAATTTGTAAGTAAAAAGTGCATTTAAAATGTTCAATTATTTGTTTATGTTTCAATAGGCAAGGTTTTTTTGTCTTTATGGTTGTTTATTTTAAAATGAGATTCTTCCACATCTTTATGGGTGGGGACTAGGGGATAGGGATGCAAATATATCTACAAAAATAAGACCTAGTTCTTGTATTCTGCAAGATAATAATTCATTTGATGAGATAAGATATTAAGCAAATAAAAATGAAATATCACCATGTGGAATGGAATGGGAGTTATGAAAAATAGTGCTCTGACCACAAATAAGGGTAGAAAATGAAGCCTCATCTAGCAGGAACTATTCAGAAAGGCTTTGTGGAGGATGAGGGGCTTCAGTGGGGTGTTTCTGTAACTAAGGGTGAAGATGGCATTCTAAGAAGGGAAATAGCACACAAAAGAGGCAGGAAAGCCATTGAGAACAACACATATCTGGGAGCAGGCAAGAGTAAGGTATGAGTTAGGTGTGTGCAAGGACGGGAAGGACCTAGAGACAGAATTAGGGAGCTGCTGAGAATGCAAGGTCTCGGAGTTTGAACTTGATCCTGTGTGCAGGCAGTGGAGAACTGCTGGAGAATATTGATCAGGGATGGGATACAAGGAGAAGGAGTGTAGGAGGAACGGCCGGGAGGGAGACACAGCTTGGAGGGAGCTGAGGGCAGCTTACCCATGTGGTAAGGGATTCAAAGAACAAGTGCCAGCACTGTGTCTGGACACACTGAAGACTTATTAATCTCAAAATGTATTGTGCTCAGATTTGTTGAACAGACATAAGTTGAATTAGTAATCAATAATTAATCTGAAAAATCAACAGTTGAATGGAAAATATTCGGCACAATATTCCAGCACTATTTTTGGAGGAGATGAATGAAAGAATACGAGAGTGGCTCTACATGACTATTTGGTATCTGAAACTTCAAAAATGTTTTTGTATAAAGACTGGATATTCAATATACAGATTCCATCTTATTTGAGAGCATTTTATTCCCTTGAATGTGAATTGAAGGTGGCCAAAGCTGCAGGCAAAAACTAGAGGTTTTCTCTAGAGAGACTACATTCATAGGTAAAGAGTTCTATATCAAATGAAAGTAGGTAGAGCATCGAACCTTTAAAAATTTCCTGGTGTTATATAAATTCAGTCGGCTGATTTCACAAGTTTCAGAAAATCAATGGAACCAAAGGGTTCTTGTCCCGATCAAAACTCAGGTCAGCTTCCGGTTCCCTGGGAACTACAAGTAGATACACTGTCCAGGCCTGCTTGGTATTTCACGCATGTTACGCAGCCAGGAAGCAGTTAAAAGCGCTGTCCACTGGCTTACAGTTAGTGTGGATATCTTATCACTGTTTTGGCCCTTTTTTCCTATTGTGAAAAAAGGCACAGGGCATTTCATTATGTTAACGGGGCATCAGAGACACAAATAAAAAAAAGCACTTGGTTCATACTGAGTACCTGTGAGAAGAGAATATTTTTAAATATCTGTAGGTGGTTCACTAACACAGGTAATTGAGTTTCAACATATTTCTCCTTTGAGCCCTTCTCCTGGATGTTCTGTCATCCTGTTAAGTAAGGTGGGAAATAAGAAGTGAAACCTTTTAAGGAAGTATTACCTTCCTTAGCTTGATCCTCTAAAAAAGTACTTTGTTAACTTGCTTAATGCTCCCTTTTATAGAAATCTCTTTTTTTTTTAACTCAAAAAGAAGCAAACCTCATTTTTAGAGAAATGGCAAAGGTGTTAACACTCCCACTTAAAGTAAGAGACATGGATATTACACAAAAGACCTGAGTGCTTGCTCAATGCAGTGTTCACGGCGATGATACAAGTGCCCCTCCGCGTGCATTGGGAGGACAAATAGCTCTCTGGGTAATTCTAAACATGTGTAAGTTATAACTTTCCCTCCTGAAGAAAGATTTTCTTCCCTCTCTTTATTGTAATCATATGCCTTTCAGTGTGGACTTTCATCTACATTAAGAATAGTTGGCATTAAGGGATGCATTTAAAATAAGGGTTTTTTTTTCTTGTTCTTTTCTTGATTTAACAAATCTATAGATGTTCTTCGTCAAAAAAAAAGGGGGGCGGGGGTCGAGGATAGGGGAATATGGATGGGACCACGGGCTCCAGGTACTGCCACAGTCTCTTGGTTTTATTTCCTAGTACTTGTTTTTTCTCATATCTTCCAGTGATCAGGGTAGTTACAAAAGGTGAGCCTTCAATGCTATTAATGCACCAGAAGTCATGTTTTACCATAGAATGGAATTAGACATAAGATGTGGTGGATCTGGGCCGCGTGCGGTGGCTCTAGGCGGAGGCGGGCGGATCACGAGGTCAGGAGATCCAGACCATCTTGGCTAACACGGTGAAACCCGCCTCTACTAAAAAAAAAAAAATACAAACAAATTAGCAGGGCATGGTGGCGGGCGCCTGTAGTCTCAGCTACTCGGGAGGCTGAGGCAGGAGAATGGCGTGAACCCGGGAGGCTGAGCTTACAGTGAGCCGAGATCGCGCCACTGCACTCCAGCCTGGGCGACAGACTGAGACTCCGTCTCACAGACAAAAAAAAAAAAAAAAAAAAAAGTGGTTGATCTGTCCTTTACCCTATCTAGTTCATGGGATACAACATGAAATGCCAAAATTTTCGGAGTAGTTTAGTGCCAGACTGGAAACTAAATCTGTGCATGTATTTTGTAAATGGGGAGATGGAAGTCCTGATGATTCACCAGCTTGTTCAAAACAGGCAGAGACTAGAAGCTGGTTTCTAGGCTTGGTGACTTGGGCTACAACAGGCTAGGTCACTATGCCACACTGCTGGGTCATCGACTAGGTGGACAGTATAGTGCAATTTTTCCACCTGGCCGTCCAACTTCGATAAGGGAAACATTTTCTCGAGTGGACAAAGGGTTCCCTTCCATGCTAGATTTAACGTCAGATGTGCCTTGGGAAACATGCTTTAAAAAATACAGACTTTACTTTGTACATTTGGAAGAAAATATTCTATTTGGCCCCTGAAAGGTTTAGGAAAAGATATTTTCAATAAATTCATTGGCAGAGAATCCCACGTAACTCCACAGGATGGAAAAGAGATATTTTAAATAAATCTAGGCTTTCCACTCATTTATTAATGTAAAAATTTATTTATCCACTCATCTAATCCGTATTTACAGAGCTGGTAATATAATTTGGATCAGAGCGTGCAATGGGGATGGAGTAATAAACAAAACAGTCAAAAACCCTTGCTCTGGTGAATTCATATTCTAGTAAGAGAAAGACAGACAAGAAATGAAGCAAACAGGGAAATCCTGGAGTTCAAGGGTAGACAGTATTCCAGAGAAAAATAAAGCTGAGAAGCTGGAGAGAGTGTTCCTTGGGAACGGGGGAGGGGATGGGTAATGCGTACCCCTGAATTTTACATGAAGACTTGAAGGGGAGGGCTGTTAGATGCCAGCAGATGTAAGAAGCAGATCTCATGTAGACCTCCCCAAAGCTACACGGTAATTTTTATTTGACCACATTTTAGGAATTATGAGGTTCAAAGAGGTTTGGCAACTTGTTCACGGTCACAAAGCCAAGATACAGATGCATAAGAACTTTGCACACAGGTAGATTTTTGTTAACACAGTATCAGTAATTTCATATTCACCAAGCTCTCATTTATCACCCAATGATATGCTGTGTGTCTGTGTGGCATTGTGCAATAGAGAACCGGAAATTCCCTCTAATATGTTAAGGGAAAAAAAAGAATAAAAGATAATTCAATGCCTTTCTTTAATAGCAAAAATAAAGTACACCAAATTCGCTTTTCCTAATTCCTCTAAGAAATATTATCAAAGGCATTGCTGCAGTTGCCTGTTGCCACTGAGGGACTGAGTAATCAAACACGGAGCACACACCCTTGTTTAGCATCTCAGCATGTGGAAAATCATCCTGCACAGTCCCTCTAAAACAGAAGGTTACAGCCAATATGTCTGTGCAAGGAATGCAATGAACAAAAAGACATCTGTTTGAGATGAGCACAATAAGGAAATAGTTCAAGAGCCACTGTATCACCCTTTGCATTGTGAAGAATCTTCACATAAATTTCCATGCCAGGTAGTCCTCAAAAAGTTCTTCAGTCCCCACAGGCGAATATCAATTTTGTGTGACTTCGTTCGGGGAGCCCTATCCTTCTACATTCCATATGCTGAAAAATCACACTTGCATGAAGACTACATCAGAAAAATAGTGCACTTTGGGATCCTTGGAGCAGCAACAGCCAATTTCTATGCCAACCAATCTTTCCTTATCACTTGAACTTGCCTCTATCACTGTGATCATTTCCTTTCATATGTATATGTCCTTCATTAGATTCTTAAAGGGATTCATTCATTATTTAATCCATGTGGGTTTTTTTCTTGCTTGTTTTTTCTTTTCTTTTTTTGAAATAAAACAAACTAAAAGCGAGACTTTGCATTTCAAATCCAGACATTGGAGGAAGACGTGGAGGTGTGGGTGTGTGGGTTGGTTCAATTGCACGTGTCAAGGTGCCAGGGTCCGTGACGTACTGGGAGAGATGGTCTTCTGCAAGCTGATTATGCATCAGACCCTGTGTTTAGAGAGCAGATGTTCTGGGTTCTTGGTGGGGATGGCAATGACCCACCAGCACACTGAGGGTGCTGCTGGATCTGCTGTCGCTATTCAAGTCACTTCCTGTAACATTTGGCAGGCAGTGCCCAGGCAGCAGGGAATGATGGAGGTGGAGGGAGACCCAATCAGGCCCCCCGCAATTGATATCTGATTGATGAATGCATGAAATTTTGGAAACAACCCATTAAAAATAGAGCTGTGAGAGTGAAAGCATTGAGCTGCACTTTTATGTAACTGTAAAAGCTTGAAAATGATTTTACTTTTTGAGGGGGAAAGAAAACTGTTTTCTAGCTAACTTACCTGCTAAAAAGAGAAATGCAAATTGTGTTTTCATATCAAGGAAACTAAACAAAAGGAAAACAGGTTTAAATTATTCACAGAGGAAATGAATTAAGAATCTCAAATTAGATTGAAATATTTAAAGCATTAGCATTATTGGTCTTGCAACCTTCTTCATGTACAGTAAAATAAAAATAAATAAACATTGCTGTGAGCTCAAGGGAGACTTAGAAAAAAGAACAACTTCTTTTAGTTGAAAAGTAAAGTAAAATAAACTTTATTCTTTTTCACCTGGAGAAATGTTAGTTTTGAAATCCAAGGTTAAAAAAAGCATCACATTGCATTTTGACTCATGTTTATTTTTATTCCTCATTTAAATATAGTAATGAATATCCCCTCACCACATAGTCTCACACCCTCACGTATTTCCTTTAAAAAAAAAAAATAGATTGAATCAAACATTTGAAATCTTCCAAATTTACTTTTCCTATAAAATGTGAGCTATCATTCATGGCTCAAAAGGAGAATTCATTCTGATGTTGATTATGCTGTGTTAGATTTTAGATTTTTCTCTAAGTGTGTAAAGGCTGTAAACATCAGCAATCCCTGATGGTCTAACAGAATCATTCCTCCTCTGACCACATAATTGCTAAATTGTGCATGTCAAATGGCTTCAGGATACTCTGTCCCCTCTCCAGCAGGTTATCAAGGGAAACTTGCTGGAGAATGGTGCTGTTTGTATGTCCTTTAAGTTAGGAACTCAAAGGTCAAGAGTTGCCAAAAGCATTTTCACTGGGTAACTGCTCCTTTCCCCAAGCTCTGTAAGGTGCCTCTAGTGATCCATATCATTTACTACTAAATGCGTGTTTTTAGTTTCTAAGACAAAGCCAACTTTTACACCCAAGCTTTATTGTAATTAATTATAATGATTAGTCATAGAATACAGGTTTATTACATGTCTATATGCCAAATTTACATGATAATATGGATTTATTTTTTCATAATTATTTTTGAAGATATTTAAGAAAAATAAATGTGCATTTTTTCAATGATTTAAATTCCAGTACAAACAATAATTAAATATTTAGTGTATAATAGTGTTTAGTATGAGTACAATCTAAGAATCCTTATTTGTAGTGGGATAGAAATGTCTCTTCTTAATGAGAGTGTTTTTGTCTGATTTCAGTGCTAACTTAGGAGTAGAGAGGTTCTATTAATACACTGTGAGTAATGCTAGAATTGAGTTGTTAGAATCCATTTAGTGTTAGTTCGGAATCTCTGCTCTTCCTGAGTGTTTTCTATGAGTCATACTCCTCAGCAATTGCCATTGGTTGTTCTTCTGGTTAAACTGCTATTGCAAGATTAATCTTTAGTTTTGACAGTTAAAAAAGTTGCAGCAATTAATTACTAAGGAATAATTTCTCATCCCAAAGGTTCAGACCATGAAAACACATTTATAAATATGCTGCAATACTTAACTGTTTTCCTCAAAGTATAACCTAAGACATTTTTGTGATGACAAGTCCTAAAACTCACAAATTGCATATTCCTATAAGTTAAAAGAGTTGAGGGGAGCATTTTGATTTTTTTTTCAAATGATATGTGGAAACATTTGTCATTCACATTTGATCAGGATTCTATGATTACATTGCATATGTAAACTTCACTTCAATCTTCTATGTATTTTTCCTTTATTCCTCTTTGCTTAATGGTGGTGATATAATTTCAAGAAATGTAGTTTATGAATGTAAAAGCAGAGAGAACAAAAGAAAACAAATGATGAACATGACAGGACACTATATTCAAAATGCAGACAAAAAAACCTAACTAGGAGATGAAATCTCCTGCAGCATCTGAAACAAATGAAAGGAAAACAGATTGTCATCAAATCTTCACTTTTTTCAAAAGTTTGATACATATTTCTTTGGGGAATAGTTTGCAAATGATATATAGAATATGTGAAATACAATTGTAAACAGACATGCAATTTACCTAGGTTACAATCTGTTCCATGATCTTTGTTCATTCTTAAGAAAAAAGACAGGGCACACCACTTGGAACAGGATTGTAGCAAAATAAATCTGAGTTTGAATTATTAGAACTGACATTATTAATATTTTTTTAATATTCTATGGCTTTCTGGTGATTCTTTGCATGCCATATCTTTAGCAAACTCCAGTGCCTTAATCATTTTAAGATTTGCTGGGTTCTCAATAGCTGTTTGCTGGTATGCAGACACAATCTCTTTGAATGGCAATAAATATGCATGGCTAAAAAGAAAGCCATAGTCAGAAAATCGTATGTCTAAAGAATTAACTGCTATATTCAGTGTTTCTTACACTCTTGTTCGCTGAACACATGTTGCCCTGGGGTCTGAAACTGAGCTACCCTTGCCCTTTTGTGGCACTTTTGTCTCTTTCTTTCACCAAAGGCAGGGCCCGGTGGGGGTGAGGTGAACAGGGAGGGGTGAGGGCGGAAAGGGCAGGAGGGGAAGGTGGATACGCAGGAAAAGAAAAGGAAAGCTCTCCGTGGGTTGCTGGTTGTCAGATCATGGGAAAACCAAATGCCATCACTCGAAAGTGGTTTCCTTCTACCCTGCTTCACCCACACTGGCAGCGCAGCCCCACCACCAGTCACTGACCACAGCCCAGTCGCGACTTCTTTCACCCTTTGAGGTTGCACATGTGCCAGAGCGCTGACTGACACCACATTTTGAAACCGATTGTACAACATTGTCCGGCACAAGCCATGCAGAAACCTCTGCCGGCTGTGCACCCGGCCAGGACTCACAACAGAGAACGTTTCTTTCTAGGTGGTCAGCCGTGGAGCACGGGCTCTGACAATTGTTATTGTGTATGTATCTTGCTACAGAATCACTGGAGTAGAAATGCAGGAGGCAAGACTGGCAGGGGAATGAAAAGGCAAAAGATCAGATATATATGTTTTATCGTGTATCTTGGGTTTTGCACGATTTTTCTCATGTAGGAAGACCCCAGTAGAAGTGGAGTTCATCAGCCCTTCTTACCGGTGCTGTATAATGTTCCAAGTCAGTCCGTTTTTATGGAGTTATTAAAAGGTATAGTTTGGATAAGCCATATGCTGATCTTATTCAAACGGAGAAGAGTTTTTAGGAAAAATAAGAAATTGCAGCTGGTAGCTACGGTAGTTTACTATTTTTGAACGGCTCTTTAGTATATGGTATTTTAATTCATCCCACAGATTCAAATTGGACTTTGACTGTGTACACTAGGATATACTGTATGGTGTTCTGAGTAATGCTGCTTTGCTAAAATTGCAATGTAGATTGATGCTAAAGAGGCAGCTTTGCCATTTCTAAAATCTTCTCAGGCATTTTGTACAGAATGAAAATGCTGACAGGCTAGCTACCTCTGCAAACATGGATGCTGTAAATGCATGTAGTCTTGATCCTTCTACTTTCTAAGTACAGAATGGGTAATTAGTACTGCTAAGGCTGTTATAAAGATATGCAGTATTCCCATTATACCAAGAATGCTGATTTTCAGGGGTTTATAATCAGGCTAGGAAAAAAAAATGCTGTAGATAAAATTGGTACCCAAGTTTCAGTTATGGACAATTTTATTTTTCTTTTAAAAAATTTGAAGTAAAGTAAAATAATCAGGGCTACTTCCAGGCTACAGAAATCCAATAAGTGGACAATATCTAAATTTTCTATATTTCTGTCTGATGTCTTGCTTTCGCTTTATTTTCCACTGTGCACTTGGAACATAATCTTTTATGCACTGTGTGTTCGACTCTCACAAATGCTTAAGGACGAAGTCTTTGTTGCTTAAAGTTAGTAGACCACATCAGGGTAAAATACTTCTGTGCTTTGCATATCTGATGATCCCTCGGTAACAGAGCTTTCCCATTGGCCGTTGGCTGCCTTAGCCTGCCAGAGTTCTCTGTCTCTAATATTGGTGTTCACGTTGTGTTGGGTTTCCTTATTAATACTCTGCTAAGCCAAGGAAAACCTTACTCAGGCTAGTCCACCACTGAAAGCAATTAACCTGTAACATGAGCTCTAACATCGCTGTGCACTGCAGAGAACCAACAAAGATTTGTTATTTGGCTTAATGACAAGTTTTAATCCTCTCCCAGTAGAACTCTCTAGAGGATTTTTAGCACATGGACATTACAGAACAGACATGTTCCAACTGCCCTGGTATGATGCTTTGGATTTGTTCCAAACAGGGAAAGTCTACCAAAAAGCCAGTACATAATATTAACAATAGACCATAAAACATCCATTATAAACTTCATTTTCCTCGAAACTCTCTAATAAATAAAGCAAGTCCTAATAATAATTTACACAACCTATGCGTGAAAACATACCATGATTGAATTTGTTGAGCTACAAAAACTTTGCCATTATTTAGAGCATTATCTGAAGACAATTTTTTTAATTTTTACTTATTTTTTTAATAATCAATATGGCCACAACCAGGTTATGTTTGCAATCTATGTATCTCTGCCTACCCTGATGGAATCCCTGGCTATGGCATCTTTCATTCATTCATTCCAGCACCCCACAAAACCGATTGTATGCCTGCTCTGTTTTAGGTTTTGCGTTATGTTTTTAAACGAGAATTAAGTATATTAACATTTACTTCCTTCTCTATCCCCCAACAGCATTTCGTGTGCATATTTCATACATAAAGTCTTTCCCTACTGCCTACTCAACATGATGAAGCTAATTTTGTCTAAATATGCCCATTATTTACTTCTAATAGTTTCTCTATATTGTGCTATTAGATACTAGTTGCTCTAAGTTGTTTCCAATTTGAAGTTTGTATGTGTTAGATAACCTACTCAAATTAATGTAACAAAATCCAATCATAATACAGTCCAAGTGTTTTACACGTCAGCTCATTTGCCCCATCATTTCACAGATTCTTCCTCCTTTCACTTCCCCATCTTAATCCCCATCAAAACCAGAACAAAACAAAATTGATAGTGAAATAATGACGGTATAGAGTTATTATCCCTATCTCTTACAGAAGAGGAAATATAGGCTTAATTTTACTCCTGTTTAACTTCTAAGCTAGTAAACTATCTGATCAAGTTGTTCTGAAGACTGACTGTTTCCGTTGATTAATATTCTCCTTCTAACTAAATTGCTTTACTTAGCAATTTGTGTTGCAGCTAAAGTACTGATTTGGTATTTTTCTACATGGGAATAAGTGGGTCATCCAGTGGCTAGGCCCAATCTCTGTATCACAATGTTTTTTTCGGTACTATTGAGAATATTTATCAATAGCATATCTTTAGCACAACAATTAGTTCAGAGGCTACGAAATATTAAAAATTGGGTGGTTGCAGTGGCTCACTTAATCCCAGCACTTCGGGAGGCCAAGGCGGGAGGATCGCCTGAGCCCAGGAGATCTAGATCAGCCTGGGCAACATGGCAAAACTCCATCTCTAACAAAAAAATACCAAAAAGTTAGCTGGCAGCGTGGTGCATCCTTGTAGTCCTAGCTACTTGGGAGTCTGAGGCGGGAGAATCACTCCAGCCTAGGAGATCAAGGTTGCAGTGAACCTTGATCACATCATTGCACTCTAGCTTGGGTGATAGAGTGAGATTCTGTCTCAAAAAACTATACAAGGACACAAGGGGAAAGAGGTGAAATGGAAACACAACACGTAAGATCGAAGGCCCTGAGTAAGGGAATGCCTAGAAAAACCATCAGGTGAGATGAGACCCAGCAAAGCAGGATGTTAATGTAGATGAATTCTGCATCTTAGGCATGACTTCAACAAACGTGTAACACAAATGTTATTATTAACAAATGCTGTCCAAAGAGAGTGTTTCGGAATTGTTAATACCTAATTGTGCTCAGTTAATGTAAGTAGCATTCAAACGTCAAGCTGAGGTCTTCTAAGCGTCTCTGGCTTGGATTTAAGTACGATTAGCTGTATTTTTTATTCATTCAAAAATATATGCATTTAAGAATATTGCTTATGATGTCAATAATGGGCCAGTCAAACCCCAACTACCAGGATTTTTTAAAGGAATCAAAGAGAGAAAAAGGTTTATTTTCCTTTGTCCAGCAAGCAATGCTGTGTAATCTCCTTACCCCAAGTAGAGCATGCTGTTTCATTTTCTCTGTGATTACAAGGATGTGTTCTGGACTCTAGTTGGCATATTTATCCACTTCTCCAAAGGCAACCAGACAGAAAAGTTTCACATCTCCTATGTTTTGAGCAACAGTTGCTGAAGATACTGTGACATGCATGAAATGAGAAGAGCAGGCAAACCTGAATGCTGAAACACCAGTTTCCTGATTCCTCTGGCATATTTTGCCATGCAAGAGGCAGAATCAGATCTTGTTGTACCAACAGTAGCTTCAGAAAGAGAAATGATTCAGCCATTAATACTTTGACAGAAGCATTCTCTACAATAAGATTTATTTTAGGGATTAGAAAAAATATTTTACAAATTGAAGCTATTTTCAAGTGTAGACAAGAAAAATTTTATTGAAATATTTACTCAGTATTCAATAATATCAAAAATTAGCCAGACACAGAATTTTCTATGGTGAAAGTGAAGGAGTTCATTAATTCTGCAAATAGTAGAACATATTTAAATATTATATAACTGAAGTGAACTATTTTGCCCAATTCTATGAAATCTGGCCATTTGGTCAGCAGCACATCGTCTTGAGAAACAAAGCCTTTGCAGATAGTGGTGACTGATGAGGATTACTTATAGTTCTCCTGTTCCCTGGACCTACACAAACTGTGTGCATGCACTGTGGGAGCATGTTGATTCCCACAGCTCTTCCTGGTTAGCTAACAGTGGAAGTAACTCTGTATCCATCAATTCCAATGGCTACACGTGCCCTTTATTTGCATGTATGTGTGTGTATTTTAATTCCTGCTCTGTTTTAGATGCTATTGATAATCGTCATATATTATTATGTACGATCTCTTTCAAGATATGTATTAAGATATATACCTTAATGTCACTAGATGTGCTTTATGTCAAGCCCCTTACAATTACTCAAAATATCACTCTTAAATGAAAATGTACAGGCTTATTTTTAGAAAATTTTCTGGAGACTAATTGAAATGGTAGAATTCGGTGCCAAGTTACATCTGGGTTATAAATTTAGCCATCCTATGCTTCAGTGTTTGACCTGAAGTTGTGTTTGTTTTCCCACCTTTAAAATAGTAATAATTCCTTTTTATATGTTACAACCAAGTGACTTTTCCTTTACAAGAGACTGCTTTGAAGTACTGTGGGTCATATCTAATGAAGTATTATCACTGGACACTTTGTATTTCCATGTGAAAACTAAGGCTGTCATTACCAGCTTGCTTTTAAAAATAAGGGCTTTTTCTAATGAATCAGATCTTTCTGCCTTTTAAAAAGCTCATCTCTAAAGCTTTAGTTACCTGAAGAGTTTGATTTGCATTTTCCCTTTTTCATTAGTGGTCTTAAAGGAACAGACTACCTCAAGATATTTTCTTTTCCTTTCCATAATTTATTTTGTAATCTCAACCTTTATGTCAGTTTGGAGTTTTGCTTCTCCTTATCCTTAGGATATTGATTCAACATCAATAGCAAAAAGTACTAACAATAAAACACATCGTTCTGTTTTAAATATGTCTGATTTCCAGAGTGCCACTTTCATGAAAACCAAAAGCTTTGATTAGCCAATATACTGACCACATATCTAGAGGTGAGATTTTAGAAATGATTAATTGTTCCTTTTTCACGTAAACTAGAAAACTGAATAATCCTATACAGACTTATTGTTTCCAACTTCATGAAATATAAACTAGTCTTTTATGTTTCGCTTATACATTTATATATATATTTAATTTTGAACTATGTTATTACAGAGTTGAATTATGAGTAACACATATTCTGCAACATGTTTATAAATAAGATCTTTATTCATTTGGGGAGGCAGCATATCTTCTTTTAGTATGAGAAGGAATGTAAATTGTCTGCAGATGACTTCTGTTATAGGTTAAAGAAAAAATACCATAGAGTAACATTTACTTTAAAGAGCAAAAGACAACCAACTTTTGCTCATTTCAATACAATAAACAGTTACATTTCTCAGTTTAAATATTTGGAAATGAGATCTATAACATATGAGTCCTTTGTTCAAAATTCAAAAAAAATGGTAGTTTTGTTTAAATTTTTGTTTGCTGTTATTCTATGAAATCTGTGTTCCAGAAAGCGGCAGATGTATAACATGCTCTATTAAAATATAATAAAATAGCACCCAGGGCACTTTATGAAAAGTAGGATTAAAATAATATTTTTTGATGCCAAAGAACTGTATTCTTGGAAGTTGGTTTAGTAAAAGTAATTGGAATCAATGGGTTAATTGTTTCTAGAGCACTTATAAGTAAATATTATTAGCGAAGTATTTTAATTACTGTACTTTATGTGGCCTAAATGTAAGCATTTATTAATACAAACCAAGCTCTCATTACAAATTTGCACAGAAAATGATAAAATATTATGTATGAAATGAAGCATTAGCATGGACCATTAAGTCCTCTATTTTCATTTAATTGAATTTGTCAGTAGTACCCTCTTTAACTGAAAACCAGTCATAACCACAAAATTAAATAATAATTAAAGAAACAACTATTGAAAGAGTTGCTTGGAAGCTAAGGTGCCATTTAACCAAAACATAGCAATTTAATGTAAATTGCAGACCATGTAGACACAGTTCTGAAAATTATGCATCCTGTGGTTCCGTATATGTTTGATTTAGCAAGCATTTTCAGCATTACAGATTAGAAGTTCTAGTGGAAGAGCCAGTCTAATTTTAAAAGAAGGGAAATGGTCAAAACTTCTGGTAAACTAAATTATGCTGTGATAAGTCAATAAAGGTTGCATATAAAAATTCAATTTATTACTAGATAATCAATGGTTTTGGCCAACTAATATCTGCATCAACATATAGGACTGAGTATATGTCTTCTTAGTGTTCCAGATAAGCCATTGTGCAAATTGTGTATGTGATAACATAATGAAAACTATTGACTCAAATACACTTCACTATTCTAGCATATATAAACGTGGGATATATCTTGAGTGTCTTTCATGTTATAACTATGATATTACTCTTTCACATAAAATTTTGTTTATAGATTATTGCCTTAACAATTCTCATCTAAGACTAAGTCTAATTTATAAAAAAATCTAGTTTCATTGTGTGTGTACATGTGTATATGTATTTGTAAACATATATATGAGCGTATGTATTTTTACGAGTTGCCCTTCTGAAAGGTCTCCAACCTTTGCAAATTACTTTTTACTCTACCTAGACACGCTCCATGTTGCACAACCAGCAGGGGGAGGTAAGATTTAAGGAAATAGCAAAATGAACTTCACAGAAGCAACTACTTTAGAAGGCAAATAAACAAACAAACAAAGGAAGAGAGGCTTGTCAAGGAGCAGAATGGAGGGTTTCTAATGCACTTGGGATAGGTTTAGTGTCTTAGGTATGGTGTTGGCTATCAGAAGTTTGGTAAACATGTGCCACTGTACTTTAGAGGTCCAGGTTTTAAGTACTGTAGACATGAATTCTAGTTATTAAAAACCTTTGTGATGTTTTTCAACATGCAAACTGTAGCTGAATTTATATACATGGATCTGTGAGTCAACTGACATAATACAAAAGTATAGCATTCATATAAATATTCCCATAAGCTTCGAAAAAACATCAGTCTTATTTTTAAAATTTCACAGAACTGTGTTTTCCCACTTAACTACTTGTATGCAGCAATTCATAAAAGAAAACTACATGAGGAACTGAAGGATTCTAATTTTTTCAATATTTTTGTTAAAAGCATCATTGAAATTATGTTTCTGTATTTGTATACAAATGACTCAAATAAATGTGGATAAGTTAGATGCAATGTGTGTTACTGAAAGAGAGTTACATTTCCTTGAAAATGATCAAGTTTAGGATTTGGAGTAAATAATATGATTTTTATATTTACAAACTACATTTTGATAAACTTCAATTTAGCCAGGATAAATGTTAACTCTTGCTGGGTGCTGCGGTGGTATGCACTTGTAATTTTAGCAACTCAAGAAGCTGAGGTGGGAGGAATGATCGAGGCCAGAAGTTCAAGGCTGCAGCGAATTATGATTGTGTGTGTGAATAACCACTATACTCCAGCTTGGGCAACATAGTCAGACTCCCTCTTTTAAAAAGAGAAAAAATAGTTAGCTTTCCTGGTATTTACAACTTTGACAAGTACAGTGAATGTGTCTGCAGTTAATATGAAGAAGTAGATTTCTTACATAAAGATGCAGATTGATGAGAAAAATATATTGCATTACATTAAAATTGTTGCCAAGAAAAATAAAAAATTAAAACCATATCTTAAATTTGTTAAGTTGATTTCTTATTGGAAAGCACTTTCACATATTTTATTTCATTCTATCATTAACTGTCTTTTAAGAAGAACTTATTATACCCATTTTTCGGAATGAAAAATATAGCATGTTCTTAATGACATTTTAAAATAAACCTTCGTTCCCCAAATTACATGGATTTTATTTCTCTTTTTTAAGATGTAATAATGAAGTAATTATTAAACTTACAGGACTTAAAAACTGAGCTTTTTCTATTGATAATTTTTCTAATGTAACTCAAAACAGTTAGCATGTGTAACTATACCCTTTCACATTTTAGTTGCCTCATTGCACATATTGAGACCCAAAAGTCAATTTTTCAAGGATTTCATGTCAGATCACCATGTTAAGCAAGAGTCAAATTTTGAAAAAACTGAATTAAGTTGAAAGCAATTAAAAAATCTGCGAATCCAGCTACACACATGTGCGTGTTCACAAGCACATACCACTGATGCCCCGAGGCAACTTTATTGTATTTGCCAATATCCCTTTTTTCTTTTTATGTAATTTTCAACTTTTAATTGAAATAAAATTATTATGTATATTTATGAGGTATAATGGGATGTTTTGATCTATGCATACATAGTAGAAAGAGTTGATCAAGGTAATTAACATATCTATCACCAACTTATATTTTTGTGATGAAAATGTTAAGAATCTGTTCTAGCAATTGTGAAATATACAATACATTATTAATTATGGTCACCATGCAGTGCAGTAGATTACTAAAACTTATTCTTTCTATTTAACTGAAATTTTGTACCCTTTTCTTATCCTTTTCCTTCCTCCCCACCCCCGCCCAGCCTCTAGTAACCATCACCTTTCCACTCTCTGTTTCTATGAGATTGACTTTTTTAAGATTCTACATATAGGTGAGATCATATGGTCTTTGTCTTTTTGTGCCTGGCCTATTTCATTTAGCATAATGTCCTCCAGTTCCATCCACACTGTAATGAATGACAGAATTTCCTTCTTTTTAAAGTTTGTATAGTACTCCATTTTGAGTGTGTGTATATGCACACACACACACACACACACCATGTTTTCTCTATCTATTCATCCACTGATGAACAAAGCAAGATAGGTTGCTTACCTATCTTGGCTATTGTGAATAGTGCTGAAATGAACTTGGGAGTGCAGATATCTCTTCAACATACTAATTTCAATTCCTTTGGATATATACTCTGAAATGGGATTGCTGGATCATATGGTAGTTCTATTTTTAGTTTCCAGTATTCCATTTTTTTCTCTCTCCAGCCAATGTATAATACCTGACTGTGATTTCAAAAGATTAATGAATAAAAAGAATGATTGGGGACCATGAAGTTCCAGGATTGAGGATTATTGTAGAAACGAGACCTATAGTTCACAGGTGTGCTGAGAAGACACTGGGCCCACCTCCCCCCACAGCTGGGCGTTTCTGTTTTGGACCCAGTGTTAAGTTCATGTAAGAGAAAAAAAAGAGACTGTGAAAGACTTTTGCTAAAATATCTAGTTCTTACTAAAATATTTAATTCCTTTAAGCTCCTGAATATTTTATCATATATAGATTAAACTGAGATTCATAGAATTTAATGTGGGGATTTGGGCTATTTTTGGACTTCAGATATGCTGATTTTGTTCCTCCACAATATCAATATACTTTCTTCTAAATTGGTGCAGAACAGTTGATTTTCTTTTATAATACTTCACCTGTCATGCCTTTCCAGAATCTCCCTTTACATTAAACAGATCACTACAACTCTCCATTAACCACTACAACCAATTTCTTATATGTGACGGAAAAACTTGGAGGGTTTTATGCCACAAACCCTCAATATTTGTGATTCTATGATTAGAACATTAATATGTAAGTATGGCCATATCCCATAGTCCTAAAATAATAGGACAAATGTTGAGCTGTGCTTTACTAGACCATTTAAGGGGGATATATGATGTTTTCACCAAACTGAGCAAGGCAATCTATTCAGCTCTGGCATTTAGAATATGAATTAAAAAGACTTTGAAAGTTGCTATACAAAAACCAGATTCAGAATGTTGTACAGATAACCAGCCATTTAATAGAGAACATATCATTCCAGATGGCCAGAATTATTCCAGATGGCCAGAATTATGCTCCCATAATTCATAATCTGAGAAATCTCAATAGCTTGAAGCAACAAGCTAATTTTTCAGTCATGCTTGAGGTCTAACATGGATTGGTGTTAGAGAGGAAAGAAGAAAAGTGCTCTGCTCCATCAGGTCACTCAGGGACCCAAACTGATGGAGACTTACCATGTGATGATATTGACATTTCAAAACAGAAATCTGCTGAGGCAGTGGAAGTGAGAACAGGGAACTATGCTTTGCCTTTCAAATGTCTCATCCAGAAGTCACCTATGACATTTACATTACATATCATTGGCCAAAACTAGTTGCATGACTACTACATTCCACTTCCAAGAAGTAGAGGATTGTAACCTGCCATGTGCCTGGAGATAGAGAATACGACAGGTTGGCTAATGCCTAATATCTGCCTTAGAAACCAGTGGCAATCAAATGAGTGTTAATGTGATGGGAATTTTAGAAAAGAATACTTTATTTTTAAATATTGACTATTTTTATAGTCAATTTTAAAACAAAAAATTTAAAACTTCTTCAAGAAACATTTAAATAATTCACCAAGAACTTTAAAAAATCTTAACTGTTAAAGGAGTATTTAGTGTTCTTCCTTTTAATAGGCCCTTATTTCAATTCTGGTGTTACCTAAAATGTCCATCTGTGCACCATATTGTCACACATTGGCATGGCTGATCCTTAGTATTCCTATTTTTTAAAAAAATTAAATTTCCATTACATGGGACAAGTAGGGGCTTCCTGTACTTATATGATCCCTGAGTCATGTAAAATCTGGGTATTATTTAATCTTTGAGTACTTTTGACAGATTTTGATCCTGATGTTGATGCTTCTAACTTGCCTCCTGCATCTGACACTTTGCTGGTCAGAAGTATGTCTGGATCTATCAGTATACAGTCCTCATTTTATGTGTAAAGGCTGATTTCTAGGGCATCTGTAAATAATGACTCACCCATCTTCCCAATAGAATAATTTGCCTACATTAACTGAGACAGAAAAGCATTTAAGCCACTGTTTATGACCATCGATATAGAATATGAAGGAAAAAAAGAGATACAAGAAAAGGACAAAGACTAAACAAGGTTAAAAAAATAAAAACCTCACTGTATATTGTACTACAATCCAGAAACAGGGTGTGATAAAAAAATCAAAACATGAACAGGGATAAAAAAGAAAGTTCTGAATTAGACATAGGTATTAATAGGATCCTGAGTCCTGTGCTTGGAATTCCAAACTCCAAAAGAAGTGTTTGTTTGTTTTATTTATTGTCTCTGTAAGTTTGGCAACAAACTCATTATGTAGTAGAACCCAACCTGAACTGAAAAAAGAGCATTTTAATTTTCATTTAGCCAATTTAGTATAAATAGCCATACCTTTCATTGTAGAAATGTTAAGATACTTGTTTATGGGGAAATGTCCCGGATCTGACTGAGGATGCTATGAAGTCTAGATGTGCAGCTAATAATACTCCACTCCACTCTGAAAATGTGTGGTTCCAGGGGTTTCCAATAAGGAATTGTATACCTGTAGACAAAAGTTAATTTGGAGGGAAATTAAGAGATCTCATACGGTTTGCCACCCACTCTTTAATTACCATCTTGTCTCTCTGTGTCCCACGTCCTTCATTTGCCTGTGAAGAGCGTGTGTGCACTCAAAGACTTACTCCCAAGGTGTTTTATTCTTCTAGTGCTCTTTGACTTCATTAATTTTCACCTTGCAAGTTCTCCATACTTTTTCTCTTGTAGGAGACAAGTATAGTTCTCAGCTCTCTTCTACCACATGCACTGTGCATGTCAAGCATAATGAGGGTATTTAGGGGATTTATCCTCTTAATTTCAGAGTGTCCAGAAGGAAAAAAATACTGAAATTTAAAGCAATTGAAAATTGATTTAGACATAAAGTGAATAGAAGAACTTTAACTTTGCGTTTGCAAATAAGCTTGTAGTTCTCCCAAAATCATTTGGTTTTTATTTTGGCTTTTTAATGCGTTACATAAAACCTTTTAGACCTCTGCAAGAATTGTGGTTTAGTCTAAAAGAAATACTTTATGATGTTGCCTGTGTATGATGGAAAATCAAGCTTTATTACAGATGTTGTGGTTGTGTCCCAAATTCCCAAATCAATGTCATTTTTGTTAGAAGTGGTCGATATTATTCACACAATGAAATAATTCATTTGATTATTCCCTATATTATTCTTGTGAACATATTATGAGCCAGATTCTAATCTTTATACTCATAAAAGTTCTACCTGACTATAATACTTTGAATGGAATCTAATTGATGTAATTGATTCCATAAGAGTTTGTGTGTTTGTGGATGTGTATATGTGTTTTCATGTGTTCACATCTAGCTTTAGATATTTATATTAATTTATATTAGGAAGATCTTTTAAAAACTAAGTTCTTTTACATAACTATTGGTTATGTTATGTAACTATTTTACATAACAACTTTATTTCATTGAGAGGGACTATTAATGAATAAGTGTAATAAACATTTTGGAGGACATCTTTCAAGTTAATGGATGTATCAGTTATATGGAACTGCAGAGCAAACCACCCCAAATCTTAGAGACTTAAGACAACAGAGTTCTAAGTCCTCCAGATTCTGTGGGTGGGTGATCTCGGTATTGCCTTTACTGGTTTCCCTCAATGCAGCTGCAGGGCTGAATGTTCCAGAGTGGCTGGCAGCTCTGCTGGCTAAGGTGCTTAGGTTCTTCTCCACTTGGCTGTTCATCATCCAGGAGACAGCACTGGGCTTCTACACAGCATGGTCAATTGAGATTCCCAAGAGTGTCCAAGCAGAAGCTGCAGGGCCTCTTAAAGCCTGGACACCAGAACTTACACATCGTCAGTTTCATGACTTTCCATTTTTCACACAAGTGGAAAAGACAGTCATAGAACAAAGAAGGAACACATCATATGGCAAAAGGGATCCGGACACAGGGAGATGTAATTTAGTGGAATTCAGTTTTATGAGTATATCTCCATGGGTTTTAGAACTACTGAGACTCTAAAGGCCTTCCTCAAATGAAAAATTTCTCTCATCTGCCCATTATTTTCCTTCAGAATGACATGTTCTCATCACAACTAATCTTCCCACACTTTACAAAATGAAGCATACTGACTGCCCATCCATCATTGCACTATGCACATTATGCTGAGGTCTGGAACAAAGGGAACCTTCAAAATGTTGTAGGTGTACACTTCTTGGTATTATTTTTCTCCAGTACGGTTTTCTTCTAAGGACAGACTGTGATATTAGAAATAGATATTTTAGCCTATAAAATCAGATGCTCTGAATTCAGACATCTAATAGACTGAAGAGTGATAGTAACTTTAAAAGTTTGTTGCTTCTTTCTTAACTGCCCTACTGTCAAAGAGTGTATCACTTTAAGGGGAGGGTCTTACAAAAGCCAAGCAAATAGAGCACCTGAAGGAAACACTATGGGGAAACCACCCCATTCCTAGCTCATCACAAGGTTCCCTGCTTTTGCTATTAATCTGATCATATGTTTATATTGTTTTCATCAACTGTGTGCTAAATATAGTTATAATGATAACTCCATCCAGAAAAACATAAATCATTATGGTCATAAAATATTATTTTTAGAATTTTTATTTACATACTTTTTTATTGCAAGAAGCAAGATTTGATTATCAATAAAAGACTTCTAAGCATAAAAATATATTATCCCAGAATCAACTTCTTTGGGGGAAGTGGAATGAAAATTGGGTTCAAGGAGGAAAAGGAACAATATAAAATTCCTGACTGTTAAAGAACATTCTGTGCATATTTTTTTTAAATGGATGTTGGTAAAAATCAAATCTCAATGGTATTTAGATTTCATTGGATATATTTTAAGGAGTGGTACAGCAGTTTTATTTTTAAATGTCAATATTTACAACATGCCAGAAGTTACACTCTTTAAAAATATTTAAATTTAAGAGAAAATATTTTGTATGCTTATGTATTATATGCTAGACGGCACATAGTTTGTCCAAATTTTTTAGGTTGTGTGAGAACGAAAAAAAGTGGGGGGAACCACTGATATAGAGAGCCCTCTAACTCATGGTAATGGACTTCAGGAAAAAACTGGTGTCCCTTTGATTATCTGAAAGAGACTGATCAGGCACTCAGATGCAGTCAGGATACCACTGATTACACAGGGCTTAAGCCAGATTAGTAATCACCAGTCACACTGAACTGCATAAGAAGCCCCATGTCTAGAACTATTTAGCATAATAGCATCACAATGAAAAGGAGGCTAGCATTTGGGCTTTTCTCAGCTACCATTTAGATGTGATCCAAGGAAATTAACAGTTAACATTTTGACAGTCATGAAATACTTTAAGGATCAAACCAAAAAATGTTGATACTCTCACAACTTATACTACCCTTGGTCCACCTCCCACATCAAAGTACATAACATTCACACACCAAGGTGTGCATATAATTTCAGGGCTGCCTGGACATGATGCCCAAGCTTTCATTAATCAAGTTTAAGAACATCAGCTTTAAATGTAAATAAAGTCTCATCATCCACCTGCTTTGAAAGCCCTGTAACACTGTACATAACTAATACGTAGAATTCAGCAAATATTTGTTGATGACAGCAGCTGATATTTGCCTTCCTTGACATTGCTTTTTGATATTCATTTTCAAGCAGCCTCAATTCAACATGAAAAAAAAATCATTTTGGAAGGGGGTGAATTCACACAACCCACTTTCAACATAGTTCTCAAAGCATTTTGTAATAGACCAGCCTGACTGAGGCAACACCTAGCAGGCTGAAGCCTGTTCCATTTTGAACACACCAAGAACAGATTCTTGCTTTCATGCTTCAAAATATTCTTGTCTCAACTCCAGATCAGCCTTTCCATGAAGCATTCATTTTCTGTGATTTCTTATTTCACATATTCTACTTTGAAATAATTTAACATCATAACACTCAAACATAAGACAATATAAGAAAGAAAATAACTTGTATGGTTCTGTGAACTTTCCTTCTGCCCCCATGCTTGTTTAATCTCAGGGGGCACCTCTATTCTAGTGTTTTATCTGCTAAAACCCTAATCTTAATTTTGTCTATGGGAGATGCTAGTTAGAAAAGCTCATCCCTATCGATGAGAAGAAGTAAAGTTTCATATGAATTATAGATTTGTGAATATAAGCATTTAAGTTTCCAATAGTAAAAACACATAAATTAGTCTAAACGCTATATCTTTCTTAATTTGAATGTCCTTAGCACCATTGGTTATACAACTAATGTGAAAACAGCGTATTTTATGCAGTATATACAAATCAAATTTTTAAATGTTTTATAGCTTTATTTTCACTTGCAGATGTTCAGACTTATTCAACTTCATTCAAAAATAGTATTTTTAAAGCAGACTACACAATCTCTTAAAATCACTGTGCTTCCACCTAAGAAAAGGTTGACTGGCCTGTCACTTGTACCCATTTGTTAGAGAAAGTTCCAGAACTTCACACTTACACTACCAGTAAAAGTTGAATTTAACCTATTTGTTGACATAGTTACAATTATACTTCATTTATTTTGGTTGCTAACCTAAGAAAATAAAAGCTAAGCTGGGTTGACTGCTGTAGAAATACAAACCTATGTGATAGCAATGGCTAACATTTATTCATTACTCAACATATGCCAGGCACTGGTTTAAGGTCTGGTATCTTGTTAAATCTTCATAACAACCTACAAGGTGGGCACTATTATCTGTATTTCACAGATACAAAGACTGAGGCCCAGGGAGTGTAACATCCCAAACCACACAGTAAGAGATGGAATCAAGTCTCAAATGCCCATGTTCTGGCTCTAGACCAGTTGGTATTTAAATATAACTATAGAGCAATTAAAATTAAAGAAAATTAAAAACGAAGTTTCTCTGTCACAAGCCAAATGTCATGTGGCTAGTGGCTACCATATTGGACATGACAGACATAAAATATTTGCATAATCATAGAAACTTCTATTGGATGGTGCTGTACTAGATCACTCTGCCTTACCAATTACTAGGAAAAAAAAATTAGATTACAGGTTTTTGTTTTAAATCACGGATGACTTTAATCTGTAAATGACATCCACATGTTAAATTTGCTGATTTTTCTCCCTTATTGACTACAACTAATATTTTGTTATAACTAGCCATTCATTACGCAGGCAAAAAGTTTTCATTGAGAAAATCTAAGTGGCAACGATCACATCCTATACACAGACACTAAATAATGCTTGAAACATCAAGAAAACGGGCTGAAACGATGAACCAAATTAAAAAATGTTTCATCTCCTGGCTCAAAAGGGAAAGATGGCTTATAAGAAAGTATGAAAGGATTATAAAATTAAAATTAAAACGTAAGACAATTAAAATTTCTGCTGACGTACCTCTTAATGCTTAAATAGCAATTGGAACATTGGTGATATTGGCCATAAATACCACAGTCCCAAGTCAAAAACATAAAATTGACATTACATATACTTAAGTTAAAGTGGAAATTTGAGGGATAAATTTTGAAGCCTAGCACATGGCAATAAAAAAATCTGTATAGCAAATTGGGAGTTAACAATAATTTTAAAGTAGGCTTTATTTGATAAACAATTGCACCATCAATTTCATTTAAATAGCAGTCTCAGGAGGAATTAGAACGTTCTATAGTTGAAACGCAGCATTGAGAAGTAAAGGGGAAAAAGGCAACTTTACTTTCCCTTAATAATACCAAAATATGTGTTAAAATAAAGTAAGTGAGCTAAGATTTTCAAAGGCAATTTGATTTCTATGTGGGGTTGTCATGCAATACTACATGCTGTTAGAGAAACTTACTCTTGGTACAACTTGGCTAATACTAATCTACCTTCAGAATTCTCGTTTTAAATCCAAGTTAACAGTTTCACAGGTTCTTTTTTAGTATATATTATGACTTACAATGTGTAAAATCCTTCCAAATAATGTTGGCCTAAAGTGCCTGCTAAATCCACTTCCATTTGGGTTAAAAGACTTTTGAATGGGCATTAATGTTGGTGCTGGCAGGACAGACAGCACTTTCTTCCTCATTCCAATAATGAACATTCTGTGGGCCTCTTGCTGTTTAGAGCGCTTGCAAAATAGAAATGTGTCCTGTTGTCTACTAGACATTTTAATAAAATTTCTCGAAAAATACAGAGGAAAAGCTCAAGTAGTGACTACAGGATGTCAATTGTTAAGATTTTGTGTCTGTAGTCATCTCTGGTCTTGCTTTCTTCTGTCTGCCCTCTCTCGAGTGTGCACGGCAGCTGCAGCCCCAGTTCATACTGGAGACTCCGGCCAGTGTTTGAGGAGTTATTTATAACCACCTCTGCTAGACTCGGTCTAGGTCAGACAAGAGAGTGTTGAAGACCAAGGGAACCTGTAAGACTCGGCTGCTACTGTGAGTCCTCAGGGATTTACATCGAGTACCCTTTTGTCGTTGCTGTTGTTTTAAAAATGTCAGGAGAGCAAAATTTAGCATGTGGAGTTCTATTATAATCTGAAATACTTATACCATCAAAAGTAAAACTTCAAAGGGATCGTGATGTCTCTCTGCTGACTTCCAAAGGCAAACGTTTAAGGGAAACAACAATACAATGAAAATTACCAAATTATGAAATTAAAAACCTAAAGTAAGGGGCGTATACATATAGACTTAGTGATATTTTTAATATCTGAAAGCTGATATTTTAAGTAATTTTTTAGGAAGAAAGATAGAAGTCTCCATTTCTTGAAACCTTAGCCTAAGTCTTTTCTATGTTTGTTTGAAATTTTTGCCAAGTTTCCTTACAAAGTATAAGTATATAAAAGCATGACATAAATTGCTAATGGTATCCAGGTCTCCAATTAAAATCCCCAACTACCAGGAACAAATATTGCATCTTCTCAGGGTAAATTAATGTTTAGTAAATTCAGACTTTTGCATGTTTATATAATTATACTTGAGACATAGTTGGAACAATAATAGGACATTATTTAATTTGTACCTCTGAATGTCATGACCAAATGTTAAAAATAAACATCTTGTACTTGCATACACCAAAATAATGTAACTGAACAAATCTAATAATTTATGATGTTAATTTTATCTTCAATATTCCTGGTACAGTAAAATTAAGATCACTGAATAAACTGATAATTTCATCAGATTTATGTCAAATATTTAATTTATTTGTAATTTTAAGTTGTGTTCAAGGGAAATTAGAAAATATTTTTAAATTCATATTTACTCCAAAATTTTAAAGCTTATAAATTCAGACAGTCTCACTTGAGTCCCCAAATATCTTAATTTGCTTTGAAGAGAAAGTATTTTTTCTTTCATTCATATAATTCAAAACAGCTAAACAGATTCTACTTCAACAATTTAAATGATTCACATGTGAGAACAAATATGGAAAATCTAAGCCCCAAACAAAATTGCAGACTTAAATTATAATGATAATTTAAAATGTGTGTAATATAATTATAGTATAGGGTCTGCTATAATGAGCTCGGCGATACTATATCTATATCAAATGTGTTAGGACCGCGATATTAGATATGCCTTTCTCTGAGCATTTTTTTACACATTTCTGAATTACGATACCTGTGCCAGAATCAGTCTACTGTATCAAGGATTTTTTGGATGGAGAAATGAATTTTTTAAATTGTCAAAACATGATAGAGCAAACTTTCATTTTCTACATAGAATCTACTAAAATATGAATATCAACTATGTATGAATTTTAAATGTATAAAGATAGTATGTACTCATTTTGAAAATATCTCTGTAAGAAAGTTGATACATAAATTGATAATTCAGATGGAATAATTTTATGTAATGAAAGTAAATTAGAAACTTTTTTTACAAATATAAATTAATAATCATCTGTTCTTCCACGTAAATGCTTAATTTTTTTCATATAAATACTTTTCTTTTAGACATAAAAATATGTCATACTAAAATGCAGACCCTCTTATGGCACTTATATATTTTTTGAATATTAAACTAATACTCTATTGTTGAATTGACAAATATACATCATTACTCCATATAAAAGTTTAGTGTAGTAACAGAAAACTATTATGCACACAGACAATTGTGTTTACAGTGAGTAGTTCTATGACAAAACAAAATTATCCTATTTGTTAATTGAAAGGGAAATACGGCTTAGATTAAAAAGTCATTGATTCCAGGTTGAGGCAGGAAGGCAATGCAGAATTATTGTCTTGAACAGTCATGGGCAATGTACTGTGGATTTAAGAAACAAAAAAGGGCATAGTATTCAACTGCATATATCCAAATAGTCATTCATTCATCCATCCATTCATTAGTCAGTCCATCCATCCATTCATTAGTCATCCATCCATCCATCCATCCATGCATCCATCCATCCATCCATCCCTCAGTCTATAACCTTTCATTTAACCAAAGAACAAATTAATAATATCAATGCATAAAATATTGCATCTGTGCCAAGATAGTACTGAAGAATACATAATGGGCATATAACTTATCCTTCTACTGGGGAGACATACATATAATTAATTAACATATAAAATACAATTAATTAAAATATACAATACAAACTCTGGTGAGATATATCTATCTATCTATCTATCTATCTATCTATCTATCTATCCCTATGGTAGCACATAAAAAGGTGTGATAAATTCAAAATTGGGAAGAAGAGTGGGTTTTTTATAGGAAGGTAGAGCTGAGTCTTGGTGGACAAGTTTGGTGCCTTTAGTAACAGGAAGCTCCAGAGGTTACTGCGTCATTTCATCACTTCCAAGCACAGATTAAACACATAGCTGGGGTTCCATAGATGTTGACTGCATAAATGAAGAGAGAGAAAACTGTCCAGGCTGAGAGAATAGCATGAGCAGGTGGAGAAACAGAGAAATACCCTGTGGCCTTCAGAAGGAGTTACAGGTGTGGCTGGTGTATGTGGTAAGCGGAGAGGTATAGTGGGAAACGAAGCCCCAGAGACAGGGGCGAGCCAGATGGTGAATCATATGGAAATTATGAAAACTGATGAGATAGCATCTCCCCTGCTTTGAACTCTGTTGAAAAAGGTAAAATTATGTTTGGACACTGATCCATGAATCAATAAAAAAAAGCAGAAAGATCAGTGCAAAGACAGAAGAACGAGGTCTTGAAATGATGCATATTTTACAATATCTTGTCTTTCCAGTTCAAAGAAATCTTCATTTTTCAGAAATCAGAGTTGGACAGAAATAAATTGACCCCAGGGGAGTGATATTTTTCCTGTAGTTAGTAGCCTTTTAATAATGACTAGTTTCTGAATAAACAACCTGCATAAATAGGTCTCTATCTCTAGATCTATATAATTTGCTACTCCTGTCAGCGTGGGAAGTCACTCCCTCTTCAGCAGAAGCCTGCCAGGCCTGGACGCCAGGTGTGTCCCTTGACTGATGAGGGGGCCGTAACCTGCTGACCCCACCCCCACCCCTGGTTTCCGGGCTGCCTTTTATCCGGAGCCCTCACTTCATTTTCACTCACTCTCTCTAAAAACACCAAGAAACCCTGGGCCCATCATCAGCTGTCTACTGTCCCCAAGTCCCAGCTGGTGTGAACTTCCTGGCTTACTCCTTCTTGTGCCTCTTGACCCTGATTTTGGATTCTGATTCAAGTTTAGGTAACTCCTCCTCTCTAGTTGCTGATTGTGGCTGGATTTTGGAACTACCTGTCACCTTTCATTTACCTTTATCAGAAATCCTGAATTAGGCTTTCTGACATTGCCTCCCTACCTGGGATTCTGACACTAAATCTAGGCTCGAAAAGCTTCCGGGTTTTATTTATGTTTTTATTTGTTTGGGTCTTGTACGGCATCAGCCTTTATCCTAATAAAGATAATCCCCGATTTCTAACAATTCACATGCCGAACAAAGACGTGCATACTGCAGAGCTCTGCCACGTGTAACTTTAATGCACACGCCGTGCTAGGTGCAAATTGGCACATTGGGTTCCTAAGGACGGCCCGTCTGTCAGCAGGCAAGCAGGCCCTGCTAGAGTGCCCAGAGAAGCTTGAGGTGGGTTTTCAAAAATGCATTCTAAATCAAAGCAAGTGCATGTAAAACAGAGTACCTTTTTAAATATTTTAATACAATGATATTTTTAAATTTTTTTACAAAGAATCTTGAGTGAATGCAGATTCTTTTTCTAGCCTATCTCCCTGCAATTTTGGATTGTACGAGTTAGAATGTAGTTATGTATAAATATAAGCATAGAACACTCCTTCACAGCAGAAAATTCTTCCTAAGAGCCTGCTGCTGCTTGTGGTGAGAAATATGTGAAATAACTCTTTTACAAAGTAATAGAAGTTTTAAGTCAAATTATGCTAATTTTTTCATAAATAGACACAAATTCAGGGGTGTAATAAGATGCAGTATGAATCATGCCCAATCTTCTAGACTGCCCTTATGGGAGAAAAAAAATATTTTTCTTGTTAGAAGACAGAAAAAAAAAATGGTATGTTAAGCTATTTCCCAAATGCCTGTTGACTTATTAATACATATTTAAGAAATACCTCCACCAATAAAATCACCTATCTTGGACTTTCCTAGGAGTTTCAAAAAAATTAATTTAACATACTTTCAATAGTGTAAGAATATTTCTTTTGGCATAGCCATTGCATTCTGTGGACACAATGGCCTGTTACGTAAAATAGACCATATAGAGCAGTTAATTTTATAACTTTATTCAGAGTTTTGCAGGGATTATGTGATGTTTCAGCAGTATGGATACATTTTTTTCATAAATATCAGTTCTCCATAGTCCACTAACTGCTGCTGCAGTGTCTTTAAATGTCAAATGACTTTTATCGCTCTTCCAAAATATTTAAAAAGGATTTTTGTTTGTTTGTTTACATCAAACTCTCACTCCTATCCTAGAGACAGTTTTAAAGTTTCTCAATGCTGATCTATCCCATTACCACAATTACCACCACCTCTACCACCGTAATACCACATGCAATCACAGTCGACTTGCTGGAAAAAAAGGGTAATTAAATCCTGAAATAAATCAAAGGAATATAAATTATATATGCAACAAAATCTATAGCAAGTGTTCATCAAATTGGCTATAATCTCCTTTCCCTTAATATTATATGTGTGCTGAGAGTCTGTCTACCTTCCCTCCTTCCTTCCTTTTACTTTTCCTTCCTTCCTTCCTTCCTTCCTCTTTCCTTCCCTTCTTTCCTTCCTCCCTTCTCTTCCCCACTTTCTTTCTGCTTTCCTTCATTCGTTTCATTTTTGGGGGTTTGTTTCTTTTGTGTCTTCTTTCATTTTATCATTGTATTTCTTTCTTTCTTTCTCTTTTATTTATATTTTGCACCTTGTGCCCTTAGCTTCCTAGTCTGGGCTCCTTCTGTTTCTTCAAATGCAGGCTCTGCGTATACATAGCACAGAACCTGCTTTCTTCCGGCCACAATTTGAGGGAAGAGATGACAAACATAGGAAAAGTCAGTGGAAAAGATGGTTGAGATAGTTCGTTTCAGCCTTGTATTCTGTCCTGCTATTTTGGTGATGTTTGTTATTTAGTGTGATGAGAGTTCTGTGCTGTTGCTAAAACTTACAGAGGGCCAATAGGCAGAAGTAGCTGCTATGTCTGTTCTTGGAAGTTCTTGAAAATCAAAAGGAAAACATTAACAATTCTTTTGGGATCCATATCTTGTGTTTTACTGAGGTGTCCTAAGGAGTCATCTCTCTGCATATTTTTATAGGAAGCTCTCCAGTGGTGCCTTCTGTCTGTCTCATGTCTGTCTGGTGGAAACTGGTGCCTGAGGCCATGACACAAGTACTAACTTTTCCTGCCTCCACATCCTCTGAGTCTCCCTGTCTTTGCAAGGCCTAACCTGCTGAACTTACGCACCCTTACCATGGGTACAACTGTGGGCCACTTCCTGGCCAAACTATCCTGGCTCGTGAACTTATGTAGACAAATTCACAATGTTCTTAGGTTATGATTTATGATTTGTTTTTGAAATTGCAAAATCACTTTGATGTGAACTGCTGTTCTCCGAAACCATTCCAGATGTTTTTAAAACTCCAGAATTATCAAACAAAAATAAAACGTAGTAATAATAATAGCTAATATTACGGAAAGAGAGCTCATCAGTAATTTAGGTTTGGCAAAGTATCTTGGCCTGGTTTGTGAATTTTTTTGGTTGGGCAAAATTTGTTTGGCCAAGCGTTTCCCCCTTAATTTTTAGGCCCCTGAGTATTACAGAGGAAACTTAATCCATATGTTTCTGGTTCACTGCCTCTTAAATCGTCAAAATGTTGTTTTCCAAAAGCTTTTTAGTGTTAAAAGAATTTATCGGACACTACACAAGTTCTCGAAAGTGTTTTTTACCTCAACTGGTAGATCCCAGTGGACATGAACTCAAATTCTTAGAGTTTGGTTCTAAATTTAACATCAACAAAGCTTGACTGGGGACCAAAGCAGCCCGACAGCAGTTAGTGCTTTGAAAAGTACGACATTATTGGAAGAACACATGTGTTGAATGGAATGTACAAGTAAAAGCACACCAAAAAGCAAAGTCTGAGGGATGGATGGCAAGCCTTCCAAGGAATGACTGTTGTGTAAATTTCTATTTGATGAGCATTCCTTTACATTCTAATTTTCCAGCCACTTCTCCCCAGGCCCTTCAGCTGTATTATATCCTGGGTAATTCCGTTTCCTATACAAAAAAGCGATTTTTTTTTTAAAGTAAGTATTCTGATAATCTTGTCAGAGTGAAAAGGATAAAGAAAAAGACATAAGAACTTATTGTTTAGAATGCATCTTGTAATTTCCATAATTCACTACAAAAAAATCATTCCCTGCCAGTTTATTTGATTTAACATCATCCAAAGTGTAAGGTTACACGGAATAAATAGTTAATTGGGTTAATTTAATAGCAGGTTAAATCTTTCTTTTATTTTGTCTAAAAGGCACATTAAAATAGTGCAATTTTCAAGTGGTCTTGGAAATCTAAAGTAGATTTTCTTGATAAAAAAAATATATATAGCTTTCCCACTGCTGAGTTTATAGTGGGAGTTGCTGGCAAGCTTCCAGTTCACCGCATGAAAATCTAAGCTGCCTGTATAAGTGCAGAATTTAGTGTTGGGTCTTAAGGTTTTGTTTGGCATCTTGCCAAAGATGTTATGCATTTAGCTGGGAAAATTGCCTAGAAGTTAATTGAGAGGAAAACACTAATATACAACCTCCCCCCCTAAAGAAAAAAAAAAGCCACAGATATGCATATGGTGCTGTTCATTGATAAGATTTGTATGTATACAATAAAGACTTATAGTAAAGTTGCTTAGAATGGATTTTCACTGATTATCCACCCACCATATATCTGCTCCTTTGAGAATGCTGGTAGTTTCTCCAGGATCAGGATTTCTCCATCACAGTGCCTGCTCGGTAGAGGTACGAGATCACTGAAGTTCCTTTAAAAATGTTACTGACCAAAGGATAGTTGATGATTCAGGAATTCGGAAGAGAATATATATCAATTTAATTTCATAATCAAATATCTTAAAAGGGACACTTTGGTGCAGGATCTCAGTGTCTTCTCTCCAGAGAAGATAGGTGGAATTTGCTCTGTACTCTCCTATAAAAGGACACTTGAGCCTCCACTGAACTTCTCTTTTCCCCCCGAGAACCACCAGTGCCTGGGTAAGCTCTCAGGCTTGGTCTTCTCAGGGCTGAAGGAGCACTTCTTGTTCAGAAATTCATGACTTTTTAATTTTATCAATAGTCCTTTTTACCTGAATTTTGCATTTCCTAACCCTGGCAGCTAACTTGTATTTTCTTCTCTCCTGAATTTTCTCTCTAGTGTGATAAATACACCTCTCCTCTTTAGTCTGTGACCTTTTCCCTACTGTGGCATGCCTCCCCGCCAACTTTGTTTTGTCTTTTACTTTTCTTTTCTGATCAATAATCACGACAGAGACCCACCAGAATCACCAAAGAATTAACTGCGTGTATGTCCCACTTCAAAACGAAAGTAAAGAAAGCCGGTCGTATATTTTTGTTCATTGGATTTAGATTAAAATTTATCTGGGAGAACCCACTCACACAGTCATGCCCAGTAGTAATTAAATCACAGTTCCCCATACTTTCCATTCCTCCACAACCCCCTCCTTTCTTAGAGATGCCTTAAGCCTTGGATAGAAAAATAACACTTCCCCAAAATCCAGTCCAGCCTGAAGCTGGAAAGCCTTGCTCTTCAATGACAAAGCTCGCAGTAAGTGGGCTTCTTGGTCACTTTCAGAGCCTTTCTTTATGGTTCTCACTGTGGTCTTGCAGAAAGAGCTTGGAGGGGGAGGGTAGTTAAGACAGAAGAACAAAGCTGGGGGGTACGCTTTGGGCCCGAAACCGAGAGAAAAGTGATCCTTTCATTAAGACGAGTGTTCTTTTGTACCTGCACTGTATCCTTTTGATGTGTTGAGGTAGAAAGGATATGAGGAAAGAAGAAACAATGAGAGTTGCTACTGTATGAATTCCTTCTCCTTATACTTAATCCTGTCCTTATTGGGGCCTTGGGTGGAAAGCTGATAATTTTGGTGAGCCCTAAAAGGAAGGCAGTGGCTTGAATTCCTGCCACCATCCCCTTGATAATGAACAAGCCTAATGAATGTGGGTAAGTGGTAAGAATCTGTGACCAGCTGCATCGGGGCAGGTAATACAGCTCAGATTTAATTGGGAGCAGGTATTGGAAGGCTGTATTACTTTAATTGGTGAGGGGTTTTCTAAATGGAAAGGACAAAGTATAATGGACAAATTGTGTAGTACAATAGCACTTAAGCTGGGATTGTATGCATTCGTTAATCTGCTGAGGAATGAGGCAATTCTAAACAATTTTCTCAGTGAAACCAACTCCAGAAAGCTTGTCCCTTTTGTTCTCCCTTGGGAAAATGCAAGATTGAAACAGAAAATACCTTTACCGAGGCAATCATTTGCCACGTGTGGAAAGCGGATACAGCTGTAAACTATGAAAAAGGGATCTTTGTAGTACAATAAAGGATGGAAAAAGAGATAAAGCTTGGGATAAGAGTGGGCCTGTCAGTGCATCTATAGGAGGAATAAAGTGATGGCATTTACAGTGACAGATGAGACTCTAAAGAGAAGGCAGGACAGTTTAGAGAGGGAAATTTGATATTTAAAAGAAAGGGCTGTGATAATTAAAAGTAGCATTACATTAAGCTCTTATGCATATCATTAATGACAGAAGGAAACTGGTGGCTTTTAAAAAGTTAATGATTCCTATAAAACCATTCTGGATACCTTACATTTTTTAAAAAGTCTGTATGAACATAAACCTGGCCTCTCAGGCTGTATTTCTGATTCCCAAATTTGCTTAAAAATATAAAACGCAATGAAGTTAGAATTAAACTCCAGTAACTGTGTGTCATTGTCTACGGAAGAGTGCTCAAGCACTCCTCAGTTAAGAAAAGGATGGACTGAGACCAGCCGCGTACACATTGCTGCAAAGGGCTCTCTTATTAAGATGTGGGCCTGAAATGAGCCCAAGGGACATTCATTGTCAAACGCGCATTAGTGCCTTGTTTCTTTTGATAATTTATATTTGACAAAATCCAATAGCATATCTATGGAATGGCATTAAAACTGCTTCCAGATTTGTGGTTCAATGATGAGTGAGCTCTGACGAGGTTGCTTAACAGGATTCTCAACAGGTTGAAACGTAAGAGTAGAAGAGCAATTGTATTGAAATTCTTAATGGGGCTTTTACACTTGTATATTTCATTACAGGTGGGAAAACTGGAAAGATTGAATGTCCTTTGGAGTTCACAGAGGTTTGGCAGTGGGAGGAGAAAAACAAAACGAAGCATAGTGGGAGTGTTGAACAGACTTTCCCAAGATCCCCAGGTGGGTTTCATGTATTGCCTAATGGGAAGAGTGGGAACGATTCAGCTTTTCACACTGGCTGAATTATCTTACCTGGGCTATTGTTCACAGCTAGAACCAAATCTACAAAGCTACAGTTTATCTAAAGAATTCTTTGGAAAGAAAACTATTTCACTATCCACACATCTAGATCCCACATATTGGACAACGCAGGCTGTAGCCTCAGTCTCTAAAGTCCAGACTATAAAATTAAAAAAAAAAAAAGTTCACAGTGTGAAATCATATTTATTCTAAAAGTAAAGAATAAAACCTTTTCTGGCCATTGGTGCATAATAGCAAAATTTTGCTTGAAACTCAGCCAAAGATGCCATAAACTATAATAAAACAAAAGATACCTCATGTTCATCAAAGTATATTCAGAACGAGTAGTCAGGAGACTCACTACTTTCACATTGGAAGAGATATTTCTGGTAATGGCCACTGAAATTCACTACTGGGCTTCCACATTAAAAAATTAAAGCCTGTCAAATTCCTTGGGCCAGGGTAGAAGTAAAATAGAAAATAAATAGCTAGAGTTCCAAACCATTATCTGTTTTAAAGATTGTGATGGGGAGCATTGAAGTGCTAATCTATATTGTAATGCCATCCAATCTTTTGAATGGAGTGCATGTATGTGTGTGTGTGTGTAGTTTGAATATGATAAAAGTTGTTAATATGTGACTATGCTATGTGCAAGTGTGACAAAACTCAAAATCAGAAAAAAATTAATTAGAACACATCAAGTTCATATAAAACTGCTATCCTTCTGGCCGCTGGAGTTAAACTGAAACATTTTCCTGTACTTGCCATATCTCCACATTCATTTCTCCTTACCAAAAGAAGAAGTAGAGAATGTCTCTCCTCGTAAAAGTCGTATATAAATTTTAGCTAACAACCATTCAGTGTTGGCAATTTCAACTTATAAAAGAATCCATTACCCCAAGAGCCATTTACACTGGGAATGTGAATAAGAAGAATCTTGACACACACACAGGCAGGCGCACACACACACACACACACACACACACTTATTGATTACCTACTACGGGTCATTTAATCCAGCTAGTTGATGTTATCTGCTTCTTAACAACCACAAACTCAGCAACTGTAGTTATTTTCTACAACATTCAATTAGGGGTTTAGTAATCATAAATATCAACAAAATAGAGATTTTAATTAAATTTAGTAAGGCAGAAATTATACAGGTATAATTATACTCTTTTCTACCACTGAGCTATGCAGAGGTATAATCACTAAGTGGAGAAATTAAAGTAGCATTCTAATAGAACTTGGAAGTTCTATGAGATGAATTCCTATATATTTAGATACTATCCCCTGAAACTTCTGCTTCTGTACCTCTCCATCATCCTTTAACTTTATGACAATGATATTGGCTAAAAAGAACACCTGACTGTCCTCATGTAAGGAGAAATCTTTAATGTAGGACATTGAGGTTTCAATTTTATGTTCAATATTTATCATTTATGCTCTACATCTATAAAGTGAGGGAGGCAGATACAGAGAGGGGGAGACAGGCATACACACACACATGCACACACACAAGCACACACATATATACACATCCACACATGGTTAAAATAAATATTAAATGTTATCACAAGACAATAAGTAGAAAAATATTGTAATGAAATTCACAAATAGTTTCATACATGGAAAAGAGTTTGAAATTTTAGGAGGCATATTGTTACCTCTTTAAGTGACAATAATGGATAAATAGTTTAGGAATCTCAATGAAGAAGTATTTTCCTCTTAACCTTTATTAAACATTCCCATGTATATGTATGTATGGCCAGTAAAGGAAATTACAAAGTAACAATATTAAATATTATCATTCTTTGTGTATTTAGCTAAAATATATCGTCTAGAGGGAAATATATTATTTTAAATAATAAATTTATCTGATGCATCTTTAAAATAAATTATATTTACGCATTGACATTGAATAAAGTCTCTGAAATCTCACAAAGTGAATATTGACGGTTCTATGTTGGTATTATTCAACTATGTCTGGAGCATATACACATTTTGTGCTTTTGTAAAATGTAATTAATTAGTCAATAAAATAAAATGAACTTCTCAAGAGAAATGCCTTTCTATTGTTCAAAACAGATATTGAAACATGAGAAATGAAAAGAAAAAAAGGGACAAAGTGGAAGCTTCTTATAGTTAAAAAAAAAAGTATAGCGTTACAAGTGAGATTACCTGCATAAAAGCAGGTTTCTAAAAGTCATGCCCACTTCATAAAAAGGGCAAATAAAATATCCACTGCACCAAACCATAGTAGAAGAAAATAAGTTTTCATGTTTTCAAAGCTCTGGTGTAGAAAAATGTTCTATGAGAAATAGAAACATTAAATCTGTGCTGCACTCAGGTGTTGAAGCTAGAATTTATTTATTTATTTTTCTTACTGTAGACAACACAAATTTGTTACCTTACAGTCCTGATATGAGATTTTTAAAATTTGGGAATCTCAAGATACATATCCCAAAAGCTCTAGCAGAAGAAAAGACAAAACCATCTATAGAATAAATCCATAATACAGGGCATCTAGTAAAGCTACAGAAAAAAATAATGCTGCTAAAAATGAGCTCAATGATTTCAAGGAACCACCACATAAGGAAATGTGCCAGCATGGAGAGAACCAGCAGATACAACAAATAGGAGAACTGTTATTCTCACATACCCAAATCGATACAATAACCTAAAAATGAATGCAAAATAATTGTGTTTAAAGTAATTAGTGAAAATTTGGAATGAAAATCACATTAACAGAATAGCAGGTTATGGGGAAGAAAGTAGAATTCTGAAAGAACCATGTCTTAGTCAATTTTCTGCTGCTATAATAGAATACCAGAGACTAGGTAATATGTAAAGAAAGCAGAGATTTATTTCTTACAGTTCTGGAGGTGGAGAAGTCCAAAGTCAAGGGGATTGCATTTGATGAGTGACTTCTTGCTGCATGATCTCATGGCAGAAGCGGGAGGGGCAAGAGAGCACATGTGAGAAAGAGGAGAAGGGAGCTGAACTCAGGAACACATTCCTGCAATAACTAACCTAACCTGTAATAATAGCATTAACCCATTCATGAGGGCTCTGGCCTCATGAAATCACCTCTCAAAAGGCCTACCTCTCAACACTATTGCATTGCAAATTAAGTTTCCAACATATGAACTTTGGGGGATACATTCAAACCATAGCAAAACCACAAATAATTCCAATTTTATACTACCTGAACTCAAGTAATAAAAAAATACATATTTATTTTTATGAAATGCCCCATTATATTTGTGTTTATAGAAAGATGAATTAATTAATTCATTATTTCTATATAATTGTTGAAGTTTAGTAAATGACAATGTATAAATAGCATTAGGTAATAACTGAGAACAACCAGTAATGACAGAAAAAAGAAATGATCATGAAATGTTAAACTTGACTGTGGAAACATTGACACTTTCCTAGAGGTCTTTGAAAATAAAAAAGGAATAAGTAAAGTGTTTCTAGACTTGTCAAAAATAGGAACCCTTGTGGTGTGGTGTCAGCAAAATGGTAGACTAAGAAGTTCCAAGCTCTTATTCCTCAAACATAAACACAAAAAATAAAGTAAAATAAAACATAAACAGTGTGAACCAACTTTGTAGAAGCTCTGGAAAATGATCAAAGTTTTACAGCAACTAAGTACATACTCAATCAAGAAAAAGCCATCTTCAAAATGGTAAAAATGTTTAGTGATGGTTTTATTCTGCATCCCCAAGACCCTTCATAGTAGATGATGCTGTGCTTTTCAGCAGTGACAGATTAGTTACCAATTCCCCACTTCAAAGTGGAGGAAGCAGAGCAGACTTTACTTGAAAATTATTGTGTATGTTCATCCTAACTGGACTAGAGAAGCACTTGAAGAACTGACTTGCTCATCTCTGTCTTGTATAGTTCAGAGTACAGGTAGGAAAAGCAACAGGAAAGTCTCATAAAAACCACAAGAGGACAAAAATCCCACAGACATCTGGAACTAGAGATTCTCGGTGGAGACATACAATATACCAGCTAAGGCCCAGAGGGGAAACATATTGAGACTCTTTGGGAAATTAGGGCATTCAAAAAGAATTCTGTATACAGGGGGATTTAGAACATTACTAGCATGCCCCAGAAAGACACATGCTCAAAATTCCTTAAAAACCATTAATCTTTCACCCTGGCTGAATCCCAGACTCATGGAAGGCCTAGAAAATCATGAAGAAGTACATTAGCACAGAGGCAGTCTATAAAATCTGAGAAAGGTGACTGTCCATTTGTTTGTTTGTTTGCTTGGGGTTTTGTTTGTTTTTGTCTGTTTCAGATCCTGAAATTCAAGAAAATCTTTGCCAAAGTATTAGCTGAGTGCAAGCTAAGGTATCAAAATAGTGAATACACACACCAAGGAATAATCTTTGCAAAAATACTTTGTCTCAAGACAAATAGAACACAACAGACTTTAATAATCAAAACAGAAACACCAACATAGAGAACCTAAGGAACGAAGAGAATCTGATTTCCAAAGTCACCACATTATAAAAATCAAATGCCAATCTTCAACAACAACGAAAACAACAAAATTCGCAAGGCACATAAAGAAACAGGAAAATGGCTCATTCAAAGGAATAAAGTGATTAATTGGCATAAACTGTCCCTGAGAAAGCCCAGATACTAAAGTGACTTGACATTTGCTCAACTAGATAAGAGTGTGTTTCGACAAAGAAGTAAAGGAAATTTGGAACATAATATTTTATCTAAAGGAGAATATCATCAAACAAAGAAATTATATAAAAGAACCACACAAAAATTCTGGAGCTGAAAAGTACAGCAACTGAAGTTTTTAAAATTACTTGCAGAGATCAACAACGGATTTGCAGAAGATTAGTGAACTCGAAGATAGGAAAATTGAAATTATTGAGTCTGAGGAGCAGAAAAGAAAAAGGAATGAATAAAAGTGAATAGAACCTAAGGAAACTGAGGGACACCATCAAGCAGATCAAGGAGAAGAGAGAGGTAAAAAAGAGTAGTAAGATAAATAATAGCCAAATACCTTCCAAATATGAAGAAAGACATGAATATACAGATAAAATAACCCCAACAAATACCAAATTGGATAAACCCAAAAACATCTACACCAAAGCACATTATAATCAAACTGTTGAAAGCCAAACAATGACAGAATCTTAAAAGCAATAACAGCAAGGCAATTCAACAAAATAAAAGGGATGTTCAATACAAGTATCAGCCAATTTCTCATCAGAAGCCTGGAGGCAAGAAGGCAGAGAAATAATATATTTAAAGTGCTGAAAAAAGCCAGGCACGGTGACTCATGCCTGTAATCCCTGCACTTTGGGAGTCTGAGATGGGTGAATCACTTGAGTCAGGAGTTTGAGACCAGCCTGGCGACCATGGCAAAACTCTGTCTCTACTAAAGATAGAAAAATTAGTCGGGTGCAGTGGCGTGCACCTGTAGTACCAGTTACTTGGGAGGCTGAGGCAGGAGAATCACTTGAATCTGGGAGGCAGAGGTTGCAGTGAGCTGAGATCATACCACTGCACTCCAGCCTGGGCAACAGAGTGAGACTCCATCTCAAAAATAAATAAAATAAAATAAAATAAAATAAAATAAAATAAAATAAAATAGGGCTGAAAAAAAAACCGGTCAATGAAGATTTTTATATTTGGCAAAGTTGTTCTTTAAAAACAAGGGAGAAGTTACAAATAGTGTAATTTATTTACTGTTCATCTGTATTCCCAGATAAAAAATAATAATTTTCTTGTTTATCTGTATTTTCAGATAAACAAAAGCTAAGGGAATTCACTACCACTAGAACTGCTCTATAAGAAATTCTAAAGGGAATCCTTTACAATGAAATAAAAAGACAATATGCAGTAACTTGAAGCCATATGAAAATACAATGTTCTCCTGTAAAGATAAATAAATGGGCAGATATAAGCCACACTACCGTAATTTTAGTCTATAACTCCACTTTTTATTTTCTACAGAATTTAAAATACAAAAGCATAAAAAGAAGTTTAAAGCTGTATTATATTATTAGTCACTCAATGTATAAATATGTAATTTGATATGCTTATGATAAATTGTAACATATTTATTATTAATAACGAGGATGTAACTTTATAAGAGTATATTATGCAATTGAGGTCAAGTTATGATTAATTCAAATTACTTATAACCTTAAGATATTATATGCAATCCCCATGATAATCACAAAGAAAACATCTATGGAATGTAAACAATAGGAAAGCATAGGGGAATCAGACATGTCACTACAAAAATCCAATAAACGCACAAAAAAACTCAAATGGAGAAAATGAGAGACAAAGAAGCTATGAGATGTATAGAAAGCAAATAGCAAATGGCAGAATTTCCTTCATATCAATATGTATTTTTAATGTAAATGGATTAAGCTCTCCAATCAAAAGTCATAGAGGCAGAACAGAAAAAAAAAACATGATTCAACTCTATGCTATTTTTAAGAGACTCACTTTATATTTCAAACACAATTTGAAGGTAAAGAATACAAAAAGATATTCCAGGCAAGTAGTAACTAAAGGCAAACTAGATATTATATTAATATTAGTCAAAATAGACTTTAACTCAAAAACTGTTACAAAAGGCAAAGAAAGGCATTATATGTTAATAACAATTCAATTCGCCAAGAGCATTTAACTATTATAAACACATATGCATAAAATATCAGAGCCCCAATATATATGATAGAACAATGACAGATTTGAAGAGAGAAATAGACACTTATACAATAATAGTTAGAGAGTTCAATACTCCCAACTTCAATATTGGGTAGAGCAATAAAACAGAAGATCAATAAGGATTTAGAGGACTTTAAACAACACTGTAGACCAATTGGATCTAAGAGACACACACAGATCATTCCATCCTATAACAGCAGAATACACATTTTTCTCAAAGGCACATGGAACATTGTCCAGTATAGTTAGGACACAACCAAGACTTAAAATTTTAAAAAGATTAAAATCATGCAAAGTACCTTGTCTGATTACAATGGAATGAAGCTAGAACACAACTAAGTCTTAAAATTTTAAAAAGATTGAAATTACACCAAGTACCTTGTGTGGTAACAATGGAATAAAGCTAGAAATTAATAAAAAGAGAAAACTAGAAAACTCAAAAATACGTGGAAATTAAGCAAAACACCTTTAAACAACCAATTCATTAAAGCAGGACAAGAAAAATTAGAAAATATTTTGAGACCAATAAAAACACATGTGGAACCTCATGAGATGCAGCAAAAGCAGTGATAAGGGGAAAATTTATATCTGTAAATGCATACATTTAAAAAGAAAAATGTATTAAATCATTAGCAATATTTTAAATGTTAAGAAGCTAGAAAAAATTAATAGAATGAAGTGAGGGAAAACAGTCAATAATGACAATTGGTACAAAAAAAGGAGAGAGAACAGCTAACGAAAATCAACATTCTTTCTTGATAAAAAGCACCCAATAAACTAAGGATAAAAGATAAATTCCTCAACAAATTTATATGAAAAGCTTACAGATAACATCCAATATTTAAAAATAATCAACTTTTTCTCTAAACTCAGAAATAAGCAATGATGCCTGCTTTGGTCTCTTCTATTCAACGTATTACTGGAAGTTTTTTCTTTTAATATATTTTATGTGTATAATTTTTTTGTTGTACTTTAAGTTGTAGGGTACATGTGCACAACGTGCAGGTTTGTTACATATGTATCCATGTGCCATGTTGGTGTGCTGCACCCATTAACTCGTCATTTACATTAGGTATATCTCCTAATGCTGTCCCTCCCCCCTTCCCCCAATCCATGACAGGCCCTGGTGTGTGATGTTCCCCATCCTGTGTCCAAGTGTTCTCATTGTTCAATTCCCACCTACTGGAAGTCCTAATCAGAGCAATAGGCAAGGGAAAGAAAGAAAATGCATCTAAATTGGAAGGGAAGAATGAAAATGATCTCTGTTCACAAATGACATAATCTTAAATGTAGATAAGCATAAAGATTTCAGAAAAACTGTTGGAATTTAATAAACAAATACAGCAAAGTTGCAGGATAGAAAATCAACATGCAAATATTAGTTGCATTTTTTTCTTAATCACTTAATAAATCATTTATTTGTAAATCAACACATGTGCTATACAGAACCTAAGAATTTAGACAATTTTAATAACCCATAAACATGTTGATTCCATTTGCAGATTTAAATTTTGTATAAATAGCAGTCATTGCATTCATATAACTTAAGTGTACTTTGTTTATAATCTCATTTATGCTACCGATACTCCTCAGAAAAAAACAGATTCTACTTGGTTCTAGCTGAAGTATTATGAACTCCAAATAATGCTTTGAGGACCTCCAAAGGAAAAAAACAAACAGATTCTACTTGGTTCTAGCTGAAGTATTATCAACTCCAAATCATGCTTTGAGGACTTCCAAAGGAAAAAAACAAATTCTACTTAGTTCTAGCTGAAGTATTTTCAACTCCAAATAATACTTTGAGGACATCCAAAGGTAAAGTACTAATCCCTTTGGCCATTTATTGAGAGAGAGAGACAGACAGAAAGAGAGAGAGAGTTTTGAAGCAACAATGTAACAATGTACCATTAGTAAAACTGCTGTGCAAAATTATCCCTCAGTCCTATTAAGCTTACAGTTCAGTTGATTTTGTTGTCCTCACCTAAGTATATACAATTCACACACAGGAAAAAAACACTAAATCAAAATGGTTATTTTCACTATTTTGCTTAAGATTCATATTTAAATATAAATCAAGAAGTTAACCTACCCAGTTTAAGAGACACTTTTTACATTACAAATGTTTTTTAAAATGTTAAAGTGATACATTATTGTAAATATTTATGGTCTATGTACTGTTTCATGTAAAATGTGTATCAGTCAAATCAGTGTAATTAGCACACCCATCAACTCAAACATTTATCATTTATTTGTAGCAAGAACATTCAATACATTATTAACTATAGTCACCCTACTGTGCAATAGGACATCTGAACTTATTCCTCCTAATTTAACTTTGTACCCATTAAAAGTGGTTTTGTGTGCAAATAATAGACAGATGTTCAACATGCAAATATTAGTTGCATTTTTTACGCACTAACAATGAACAATGTAAAAAGGAAATTAAGAAATAAATTATATTTATAAGAATATCAAAAAGAAAAAAGACAGGTATAAATCTAAACAAGTAGATAAAAGACTCATACATTGAAAACTACAAAACATTGCCAAAAGATTAGATAAATGAAAAGACATCTTGTTCATGGATTAGAATACATAATCTTACCAAGATGACCTCACTACCCAAAGCAATTTACAGATTCAATGCAATAGCTATCAAAAATACCAAGGATTTTCTTTTTGCAGGAATAGAAAAATTCATCCTAATGTTTATATGAAATCTCAAGCACCTTCAAGAGCCAAAGTCATCTTGAAAAATAAGAACAAAGATGGAGGAATTACACTTCCCAATTTCAAAAGGCACTGCAAAGACCTAACAGTGTGGTGCTGGCTTAAGGACAGACATATAGGCCAATGCAACAGATATAGAGCCTCCGAATAAACCTTTGCATATAAAGTCAATTGATTTTTAGCAAGGGTGCCAAGACCATTTAATGAAGGAAAGGACATTCCTTTCAACAAAGTGAACTTAAGAAAACTGGATATTCACAGGCAAAAGAATCATGTAAAACTTGTAACACATGCCACTTACAAAAACTTACTCAAAATGGATCAAAGACCTAAACTTAGGAGGTAAAATTCCAAAACTCTTACAAAAAATAGCTTGTATGACATTGGATTTGGCAGAGATTGCTTGCATATGATACCAAAAGCATAGGCAATAAAAGAAATAGTAAGCAAATTGGACTTCATCAAAATGTAAAATGTTGTACATCAAAGGATGCTATCAAGTGAAAATATTTGTAAGTCATATACCTGATAAGTGATTAATATCCAGAATGCATAAATAACTTCTAAAACTTAACAAGAAAAACAAACAATGGTTAAAGGACTTGAATAAACATGTCTCCAAGGAAGATACACAAATGGGCAACACGCAGTTGAAAAAATGCTCAGCATCACTCATCATTAGCAAAAGGCAAATCATAAACACAATGAGGTACAACTTCACACGCATTACAGTGGCTCTTATTGAAAGAAAACAAAAGTGTTAGGAAAATGTTAGAGAGAAATTGCATCCCTTGTGCAACGCTGGTAGTAATGTGAAATAGTGCAGTCTTTGTGAAAAATAGCATGGCAATTCCTCAAAAAGTGAAACCTAGAAGTACCATACGATCCAGCAATTCCACTTCTAAATAGACACTTGAAAGGATTGAAAGCAAGGACTCAAAGAGAAAATTATACCCTGATGTTCATAGCAGCATTATTCAAAATAGCTGAAATGTGGAAACAACCCAAATGTCTGTCAATCATCAACAGATGAGTGGATATAAGAAATATGCTATAAACATACAATGGAATATTATTCAGTCTTAAAAATAAATGAAATTCCTCTGAGACATACTACACCGTGGATAAACCATGAATGCATGATGCTAAGTGAAAGAAAGTAGACACAAAGGAAAAACGTAGTATGATTTCACTTATATGAGGTACCTAGAAAAGGCAATTTAATAAAAGCAGAAAATAGAACAGAGGTTACCAGGGTCTGGGGGTAGGGAGTAAAGTGGGGGTGATATTTAGTGGGTACCAAGCTTCTGCTTTAGATGATAAAAATGTTCTGGAAATGGATAGTGGTGGTAACTGCACGACATTATGAATGTCACTGAAATGTACATTTAAAAATCACTTACGGATGTTTTATGTTATGTATATTTTACCACAATTAAAAAAAAACTAAAAAAAGAAACTCCCTTTCTACTCCTCACCAATATATTACTAAATCACAAAAGGAGCCTGTTTTCTGACAGTGTTCAAAATTCTCCTAGCATTAATAATTATAATCCAGCATTTCACTGAGCCAGAAGCAGCCTTAACAACTGGTTAAAAAAAAAAGTAGTCACCTGTATGCAGTGATTTTAAGTGCATACAAATGGCTCTAGATATTAGAAAAAAAAAACAATTGTTATTAAGCATTTGATATTTAGTTATTTTAACATTTGGAAATAATGATTCAGCCCATGATCATCAAAATAAACGAAGAAAAAGGATTTGACAAAATCCAACACACATCCATGATTAAAAATGCTCAACAGACTCATGAAAGGAAATGTCCTCAACTTGCTAAAAGGCAGCTGCATAAAACCTACAGCTAGCCTTATACTTAATGCTGAAAGATTGAATGCATCCCCTGAAAGATGGGAAAAAAAGCAAGGATTTCTGTTCTCACCTCTCCTACTTAACATTTTAATTGAGCTTGTAGCCAGTATATAATGGCAAATAATAATAATAGAAATTAAAAACATGCACATTTGAAAGTATGAAGTACAATTGTCTTTATTCACAGATGATGTCCTCATATACATAGAAAGTCTTAAGGAAGCCACAATAAAACTACTAAACCAAATCGAAGAGGTCAGCATGTTTACCTATATAAGATCTATATACAAAGGTAATTGTATTTTCAAATACAAGTAACAATCCAAAAATGAAATTAATTATATTCACAAAATTATCAAAAAAGAATGAAATGCTTAGGAATAAATTTAACAAAAAGTGCAAAATGTATAACATGACAACTACAAAACATTGCTATGACACATCCAAAGAAGATTTAACCAAATGGAGAGACATTCCATATGTCTGAATTGAAAAATTAATCCTTTTATGATGTCAATTCTCCCCTAAATTGATTTATAAATTTAACACACACCCTATCAAAATCTCAGTAGGTTGGGGTATTTGTTGTTGTTGTTTGCAAAAATGGACAAGCTGATTCTAAAATTTATAAAAAATTACAAAACACCTAGAACAGCCAGAATAACTTTGAAAAAGAATAAAGTCGAAGGACTTAGACTTCTATAATTCAAAATTACTATAAGTCCACACTAAGCAAGATAGAATGCTGCCAGTGTGAGGATAAACATATAGATCAGTGGTACAGAATTGAGAGTCCTGAAATAAACACATTTGTGGTCAAATAATTTGAAAAAAGGTGTCAAGGCAATTCAATGAGGAAAAAAATAGCCTTTCATATAAACAATACAGGGACAACTGAATGTCCACATGTCAAAAGACTGATGTAGACCTGTATGTCCCATCGTACAACAACTCAAAAATGTCTCAGAGACCTCATATAAAAGTCAAACTCATAAAACATCCACAAGAAAATATATGAGAAAATATTTGTTAACTTTAAGGAGACGCCAAAAGTGCAACTTATAACAACAAAAAAAGATAAATTGAAATTCATCCTAATTAACAATTTTAAGCTTTGAAAGATATCATGAAAAAGTTAAAAGACAAGACATAAAGTGGAAGAAAATACTTGCAAATCATATATAGGATAAATGACTAGTTACGAGACTATATCTAGAACTGTTACAATTCAATAATAAAAAAACAATTGAACAACCCAATTTAAAAATGGGTAAAATATTTGGATAGACATTTCACCAAAGAAGATATATGAATGGCTAATAATCACATGAAAAGGTGCAAACATTATTAGTAATTACGAAAATGAAAATTTCCTGGCTAACACAGTGAAACCCTGTCTCTACTAAAAGTACAAAAAATTAGCCAGGCGTGGTGACAGGCACCTTTAGTCCCAGCTACTCGGGAGGCTGAGGCAGGAGAATGGCGTGAACCTGGGAGGCAGAGCTTGCAGTGAGCCGAGATCGTGCCACTGCACTCCAGCCTGGGCGACAGAGTGAAACTCTGTCTCCAAAAAAAAAAAGAAAGAAAATGAAAATTAAAACAACAATGAGATGCTACTTCACACCCACCAGAAGGGTTTTTCTTTTCTTTTCTTTTCTCTTTTCTTTTCTTTTCTCTTTTCTTTTCTTTTTTCTTTTCTTTTCTTTTTTCTTTTCTTCTTCTCTTCTCTTCTCTTCTCTTCTTCTCTTCTCTTTTCTTTTTTTCTCTTTTGGAAGAAGACAATACCAACTGTTGACCAAGATATGGAAAACTAAGAACCCTCATAAGTTGCTGGGGAAAATGTACTGCCACTTTGAAAAAGTTTGGCAGTTATTTAAAAAGTTAACATAAACTTATCAAATAACCCACCAATTTCATTCTGAGGAATATAAGAGGAAAGGAAACACACACCCACACAAAGGTTTGCATAGGAATGTTTATATTTATAGCAGCATTCTTCATAGCAGCCCCAAACTGGAAGCAATACATATTTTCCTCAACTGTTCAACAGACCGAATGAAATGTAGCCATATAAAAATTCAATACCATTCAGTAATAAAACGGACAAGTTATTGGTAGATGCTAGGTTGTGAATGAACTTCAAAATATCATGCTAAGTGAACAGAGTCAGATGCAAAAGAGTCAGATGCAAAAGACCATATTTTGCATGATCCCATTTGTAGGAAAAGCTCAATAAAGGCTAAAATATAAATACAGAAAGTAGATTAAGGACTGCAATGTTCTAAAACTAGACTGTTGATTGCACAACTCTATAAATTTACTCAAAATTGAAATACACATACACACATGCAACTAGAACTCTCTATATAGCTGCTTATTAAAATTTATTTTCCCTTAGTCCATGTGCAGTGGCTCACACCTGTAATCTCAACACTTTGGGGAGCTCAAACAGGAGGATCACTTGAGCTTAGGAGTTTGAGACCAGGCTGGTTGTGTTAGTCCATTTCATACTGTGGTAAAGAACTGCTAAAGACTGAATAATTTATAAAAGAAAGAGGTTTAATTGACCCAAAGTTCAGCATGGCTGGGGAGGCTTCAGGATCCTTACAATCACGGAGGAAACAAGGCACTTTCCTCACAAGGCTGCAGGAAAGAGAAGTGCTGAGCAAAGGCGGAAGAGCTACTTACAAAACCATCAGATTTTGCGAGACTCACTCACTATCACGAGAACAGCATGGGGGAAATCACCCCCACAATTTAATTACCTCCACCTGGTCTCTCCCTTGACACAAGGGGATTCTGGGGATTACAATTCAAGATGATATTTGGGTGGGGATACAAAGCCTAACCATATCACTGAGCAACATAGCAAGACCCTGTCTGTACAAAAAAATACAAAAATTAGAGGGCTGTGGTGGTGTGTGCCTGTAGTTCCAGCTACTTGGGAAGCTGAGGCAGGAGGATCACTTGATCTTGGGAGGTCAAGGCTGCAGTGAGCTGTGATGGTGTCACTACACTCTAGCCTGGGAAACAGAATGAGACCCTGTCTCAAAAAAACAAACTTCCCAGTTCCTCTACCACTACAAAAAATATTTTCTTATTACTTTTTTTTTTTTTGAGACAGAATCTCGCTCTGTCGCCCAGGCTAGAGTACAGTGGCCCAATCTTGGCTCACTGCAAGCTCCGCCTCCCAGATTCACGCCATTCTCCTGCCTCAGCCTCTCTAGTAGCTGGGAACAAAAAATATTTTCATGTGTTACTATGGAGTTTGCGCTTATTGTGTTTGCTTTCTCTTGGTTAATAATGAATATATATTTCAATATCACATGATTTTATGATGCTGCTCAAACCAATAACTTTACTGCAATAATGTAAGTAAAATAAGAAGGGAACAGCAAAAAATCATAAGAATTTCATGGAAGGGAGTACATCCCCATGCTGCTCAGGAAAGCATTAAGGGACAAAAAAAAAAAAAAAAGAGTTCTCACTGTTTTAGATGGATAGTAAATATTCTAGGTATTGTAGATACTTATAAGAAAAAGCACAGGACAAAATATGTTCAGTGTATATTCAGGAAACAGCCATTACTACAATTCCCAATGAGTAGGGCTTGGAAAGAATAGTTGCCATCATTGGACAAAGGAACAGAGAGCTTGAACTCCAACTGGTGGAAAAGCACGATACACTTTAGGAGAATCTCCTGAATGAATGAAAAGATCTCATTAGGAATCAAAGTTGCCTTATTTATTAAGTGTATTGGTCTGTTTTCACACTGCTGATAAAGACATACCCAAGACTGAGTAATGGAGGTTTCGTGGACTTACAGTTCCACATGGCTGAGGAGGCCTCATAATCAGGGCAGAAGGCCAGGAGGAGCAAGTCACATCTTACACGGATGGCAGCAGGCAAAGAGCTTGTGCAGGGAAACCCCACCTTATAAAACCAGCAGATCTTGTCAGACTTATTCTCTATCATGAGAACAACACGGAAAAGACCCACCCCCATGATTCAATTACCTCCCACTGGATTCTTCCCATAACACATGGGAATCATGGGAGCTACAATTCAAGATGAGATTTGGGTGGGGGCACAGCCAAACCATATTAGTAAGGAATGTACATCCCATTTGAAGAGATATTATTATTTCAAGTGTTCCTGAAGCTCTGTTTTCTAATGAGTACATTTTAAATTCTGTTGTGAGTCTTCATTTTACTTTCATAGAAGTTATTAAATTATTGTTATGGCATGTATTTGGAAACTGACACACAGCAATATTTTTATATATAGTCATCATCTTCACGTGATAAAAAATTTATATAGAATTAATTTCAACTTGGTTGTTTATAAAAGTAAAGTCACAGAATTCTTTAAAATATATCATTAAATATGGGGATATTAGAAAAAGAGATGCTCAGGAGCCATATACTCCTGTGTTTTTGTGATAATTTTAGAGAAAAGTCTTTGTCTTCTACACTTGCTTTTAAAAAGAGACCAAAAGAAATATAGTATAAAAGAAAAAAGTATAATATACATGGAGTATAAAATATCCATGAAGTATACTTTTCTTTCCAAAATTGAATCTGTTATTTTATGTTTTAATGAAATAAAAAATTCCATTATTGCCTTTCCTATGTCTTTGTGAGAACTGCAAAATATCACTAAACAAGACTTTTTCCCAATTTACTGAATGATTTGAGATGTAAGATTTTTAATTGTCTGCTAAATGCCACCAAAAATATATATTTCCTACTATCTATTCAAGGTATCTTTTTATTCAACACCTGTGATAATGATAATTTTTTAGAACTTCTAATCAGTGGAAAATTTCAGTGTAAATTCCAATGTATTAAAGACTTAAAAAGCAAGAAAAGATGTTATTGTAATTGTTATTATATTTATTTTATACTAGATATAAGTATTGATTCCAGATTATTTCTAATATCATTTGTGTCCTTAAATATACATTATTATTACCAATGTTGACTCCTTCATTGATATATTTGCAACTCTTTCTAAGCAAAATTCTATGACTTCTCACAATATGTTTTCTCGCATGTAGACAGCTCCAAACAATGTATTTTATCATTTGATGTCACTAAAATTATTAGAAGACCCAATAATAGACCTGTTTTATTAATATATGTTGAAGACACTTATGGAGTTAGGAACATTTTCTAAAAAGCACACAAGGAGATAGCCAAATGAGTTACATTTTGTAAAAAGTAATTCCCCTAGTCTAGATAAGATAGTGAGACTAGCCATTAGTTTATTCAGTAAACTTATTCTACTTTTAGTATATAGTATGTAGGTGTGAGTTTAATAATAAAACTATGCTTTTGTCATTTAAAAATTTTTAACTTTTTTTAACTTGTGACTCTTGATAGTTTTCTTTATGACAAAATTTAGTCCATATCCAGCTTAATACAAAAAATAAAAAACAAAACAAATACTTATGATCTCAAAATCAAGAAAGAATAATTGTGGGCAGGACTCACTTAGAAGTCTTCTTTCTTGAGCTAACTTTACTATCTCCTGCTGTAATTTCTAGAAAATTTTCCTAACTCTGTGTTTCTAACATATATTAATAAAGCAGGTCTATCATCAGGTCTTCTAATAATTTTATTGAATTAAAGAGAAAAATATTGAGTGAGTTGCCTTTAGAGTTTTTATTAATGGCTAAAATATGCATTTGTCTGCAATGTCTGCCTAAAAAGTTAGTTACCAAGATCTAGTGAATCTTAAAATCAGTTTGCTTCATTTACATACAGAAGTAATATTAGTTGACAGTGTCAGTATATCTGTGGGAAACACCAGATACATTCAAAACATAAAATACAAAATAAAGAGCTAACACAAAGTTTATATTTAATTAAAGCAAAATAGATAATCTAATAGTAAATTTTGCAACAGAGAATAATCTGAATTTATTCAGTCCCTTTGGAAGATTTTTAGATTTTTTCCAACAGGATCTGCTCACACACAAAAATTCAATGCAGTTTATTAACAGTTAGCATATCATCTCTAAATGAAGCTCATTGCAATCTAAAATGGACCCTGTAAGGAGCTAATGAGCAAGATCCTGCCTGATATCGACAATTAATCAGGCATAAAAGCATTTAGGATCAGGACCCGTTGACAAGCATGTACACTCATACAGACTTCAATGAAACATGGTATGTGAACATATTTGTCTAATTGTACATTGGGTTTTCGAACAAATTCCCACCAAAACACTTAATTATCTGCAGAGGTGATGCTTCCATTTCAGAATCTGTAGGAAGTTTTTTGGTTGCTGTAACCATATATAATGGATTAAATGAAGTTTAATAAGCTTTGTTTCCAGTTTTCCCATTTTAATTGCTATAGCAACCTGAAGCCAAAGTTGGATCACTGGATAGAGTAACTGAGCAATTAAAAGCAACCATCTTTGTCCTCTGATAGAATTATCCTTGGCCCTTAAGGAAAAAAAAAAAAAAAAAACAAGTATTTAAAATAAATGAAAATTTGGAACATGACAAAAATATCTTTTTACATTGAAAATGGGAAATTATACATTAGTTAGCATTTATATTTCTCCTTTTAAAGTTTATAGTTGAAAATATTCAAAATGAATATTTTATATCAACTTTAAACATAAGAAATGAGTTATAACTAATATGAATGAGTGTATCTCATAACTAATAAATTACTTACATCTGATCTCACCCTGACATATGAAAAAGAGGAAACAAAAACACATACCTGTTGTATGGTTCTTTGCTTTTAAAAATAAAATATCTTGATTTATTTTTGAAGTAATTTTGTTATATTTAAGGGACCTTTGAGTTTAATTTCTGTAACAGGTCAAATTGTAGATTAATCTCTCCTCTGCTCCCTTTCCAATATGTGATTTTTTCCATCTTCACATTGTTTATTTAAAATTTGTAATTTCTGAAACAATAAAAGGAAAACACAAAATTTGTTTTTTAAGTGTTGTAGTTAAATATAGCCTTTGCATACTATTGAAGATAAAATAGCTCCAGGTGTTTCTGAGTGAGATCTTTAGTTATAGATACATTCATTGTTTTATAATACAATATCATACTAATAGTTTATGCTGATTTGATCTTTCTTAGTTTAGAAGCTTGCTTTTCTCTTTCAAAGGGAAATCAACAAAGAGTATTGCTTTCTTGCAAATTGGAAGGAAGGTTTCCAGCATAATGAAAGAGTGCAGAAAAAACAAGTTAATTCAAGGATAAAACTGTGAATAAGTAGAAGAGAAGACTACACCAGGAAAAGAGACGGAGATAGAGGCCCAATGGAGTAAGTAATTTTAGAAGAAATTTAATACTGGAAGAATAGATGTTTTCCAGAATAAAGAGAAACATAAGCTAAAATGGATAATTTCCTTAATGCTATGCCATATAGAAATGCAAATTTACATACAAATAAATTAACAGTTATTTACTGTATAAATATTATTCTGATAATATTATTTCTTTATAGATTTAGCTCCTATATTTTACTTAAAATGAGAGCACAATTGTTAAATACAGTTTATACACTAAGTCTTTGAGACAGAAATATGTGGCTTATAAGAGAATGACCTGATTCAAATGCCAAATTAAACCAATAATTTTAACTAAATGCATACTCTGGTCATCTATCTTCATGTAATCTCTCCAAATCTGTCAATAAAATATCAATGCAAATATAAACAAAAAGAAAACAGCAATAAAAACTAGTATTTATAGCCAACTTATTGCAAAATTTGGGAGGTACAAAACTTTCAGAGTTGAAAGGAGAATTACATATACATTTTGCTTAAGATAATACAAATACAGTAGTTTGACAAGGATGTAGAGATATTTTATTTATTGCTTATAGGTTGGATGATGGCTCATAATCTGTAATAGGCACTGAGAAAACAAAGCAGATGCAATAAAACAGCTGAGGGTTGCCATCTCTCTTCCAATTTCTTCCTCCCATAATCAACTTCTCTTCAAATGTATTCAGAAACGACAACTTCATCGCTCAGAAAACCACAGGTCAGATACAGAAAAGTAATGCTTGGATAAATTATATCATGGGAGATATAAGCTCAGCTACAAAGTCCGGAAATACAACAGACAAAAACAGAAAGAGCCATGGGGAAACTTGATGCTGAAATTGGGGTTTTTAGCATTGATTGTTACTTCTGTGGGGGTTGGGGTTGATGCCACTTGGATTAGCAGAGCTTCTTCATTAATGCTTGCTAACCCTTAAAATCAGTCTGCAAATATCAATTAGTCCTTTAGCTGGGCAAAGACAGTTCAACATACTGATAGGCAGGCAACTAGGCTAAGGGTAAGCCCTAGCCCCTGTTTATAGGAAATCACTCAGCCTGGACTTCACAATCAAGCTGAAGTTGAAAACTACAAAAACTAGAGTCAGAGAAACATGAAGACCCAAAAATATCAGTGTAATTGAAGTGAATAATCTTCAATTGAGTCTTTACCCTGAAGACTCAAGTGAAGATTAAATCTCTCACTGTATTTAAATATCACAAAAGAATACAATGTTAGAATAAAAAAACACTAATTTCTCTAGTAATTCAATAAAATAAAATAACATATTAAGTCTGTGAAACAGAATAAGTTTAACAAGAAGGAACAGATTAAAATTAAAATGGAATTGGGTAAGAGGATGTATAAAAGGAAATTACCTGTCCATGAAGGGCAATTTGGTAATGTTTCTCAAAAATACAAACAAAAAAAAAAGAGGAAAAACACAAAGATTCTGAATGCGAACAATTATGATTTTTAGGAATGTATCCTATATATCTTCACTCCTGTGAAAGAGACTTACATACAAAGACTATTTGAAATAATTGTTTGTACTGTCAAAAGATTGAACACAAAGTAGATCTCAAAAGAAACACTAAATTATGCAAATCCATTTAATGCAATATCCTGTAACTATTAAAACTGGGACAATTAAAGAAGATTGAAAGATATTGAGGGATATATACATATTAAAACAAGGATTGATTTCTAAGATAGATAATTTTGTAAAACAAATCAAGTTGCCAAAAATGTATAATAAAGTATATTCCTGGCCGGGCATGGTGGCTCACGCCTGTAATCCCAGTACTTTGGGAGGCTGAGACGGGTGGATCACCAGGTCAGGAGATTGAGACCACCCTGGTCAACACAGGGAAACCCCGTCTCTACTAACAATACAAAAAATTAGCAGGGCGTGGTGGTAGTGGGTGCCTGTAGTCCCAGCTACTCGGGAGGCTGAGGCAGGAGAATGGCATGATCTTGGGAGGCAGAGCTTGCAGTGAGCCAAGATTGTGCCACTGCACTCCAGCCTGGGTGATAGAGTGAGACTCCATCTCAATAAATAAATAAATAAATAAATAAATAAATAAATAAATAAATAAAGTATATTCCTGTAAATACTTACCAATGTACAGGAATATAAGAGCTAAATTAAATCCACCTGAAAATCAATGAACTCATAGAATTTTGTGAGACTTTTGAATTAGTTATGTGAAGGACAGGAATCATTTGCTCTCTCAGAATGAAGAAAAAATTGGCAATGAGATGAAAATTATAAAAGAATATTGACATGGAAGAGTGTGAAAAAAGGAGTCAACCTAAAACGATTTCATATTCTTAAGATCCCAACCTAAAAGGATTTTGTATTCTTAAGAAAGAAAAAAGTATAGAATGAATAACATAATGAAAGAATAATTTCTTGAGCTAAAGAAACAGGCAACATTGTGAACCTACAGGATCCATACTTTGAAATGTAGGAAGAAAAAACAGAGTATTTTAGTTTCCTAGGTAGATAAGAAATACTTAGCAACACAGGAGAAAATATGTTTTCGAACTTTACTTCTGAAACATTATTTTTTAAATCAATATCAAAATATAAATATAAAATAATTGCCATGATTTTGAAATTATGTTTTGCCTAAATATTATTCACATTGGATATTAATTTTGGACATACATAAGTAACAGTAGGATAATCTGAGAAAAAAATATATATACACACATCTCTGACAAAAAAATCATAGAATGTTTAAAAACAAAACATCAATCAGTCCAATTAAAAAAGAGCAAAGCTGGCAATATTATTTCATACAAAGTAAATTTTATGACAAAAAATGACTGAACTCTTTATAGATACAAAAATTTTACTAATATTATAACTATTAATATTTGTGTACTAAATTAGTATAACACTATTAGAAAAATAAGGGTAAACGTAAGGTAAGAAACATGCAATTGCTTTGAGAAATTCTACCTCCATCTTTGTCTTTCTTTGATAAGGCAATAAATCAAAGCAAAATACTTGAAAAATGTAATCCCTAAGACTAGATTTATAGATATGCATAAACATCTCAACAACAGAAAATATCCTTTTCCCTAAGTTTCCATGAAAATTTAGCCTTCCCAAAACATAATTACCTTCACTCCCATATAGTATGAAACATACTCTGTGATAAAAATCTAATGAGTTAGAAAATGATAATTAATATTTTAAGCAATAACAAGAAAGCATTTTAACATTTAGAAATTAAATATTTATGGAGTCAAAGACGAAATTTAAGAATGTTAAAGAAATATAATGTAAGAATGTAAGAAAGGTAACGTTACAGAAGACAGTAGATCCAAAATGGAGTCACTCCATTCCACCAAAATGAAACCTAAGTTTTTGACCTTTCAAAAAATCAGGCAACAAATGACAGCAAAATTATGTTACTGCAACAATATTTTGCTTTCGTCCCTGTTAAAAAATTAACCTCAAAATGATCAATTTGCTATTTTTTTCTTCTTTCTTCTTTTCTCCACATTTTTGTACATGTGAAACTCATTCATTCTGTTTAGTTTATTGAAGCTCCTTTATATTTTCCTTTAATGAATTGTTAATAAAAAGCCAATTAGATCTTGGAAACTCAATTTGTGGAAATGTTTTTTACAGTGATAATCATAAATTGTTAAAGAAAGAACAAAATAATATTACAACATGTGAAATTTATGGGAAACCTCCCAAATGAAACAGTATTCTTTGCTTTAGATATTTATTATAAAGAAATAATAAAAATAATTCAGAGTCAACTCTCAAAGCATATTACAAAGTATTGGCATTTTATACAATAAGGTGTTATTTGCTTTACTTTTCTGTTTATGTTTTTAATAGATTTTATATATTTTTAATTAATAAACTTAATTTTTTTAGAGCAGTTTTAGGCTCACGGAAAAAGTACATGGAAAGTAAAGAGAATTCCCATATATTTCCATTCCTAAACATGCACATCCTTCCCCAGTAATAACATCCCATGCCACAGTAGCACATTTGTTATAATCGATGGACTTACATTGGCACATTATGAACCAACTCATAACTTACATGAACATTCACTCATGGTGTTCTACAAATGTACAATAACAAGTGTCATCCATCCTAGTATCATTCAGAAGAGTTTTGCTGCCCCCAAATTGCTCTCTGCTCTACCTGTTTACCCCTCCATTCCACCTAACCCCAGGCAACCACTGATCTTTCACTGCCTCCATTCTTTTGCTTTTCCAGAATGTCGTATAGTTAGAATCATATAGTACATAGCCTTTTTAGATGTGCTTCTTTCACTTAATAATATGTATTTGAAATGTTCTCAACACAGAGAAATGATAAATGTTTGAGATTATGAATATCCTAAATACCCTGATGTGATCATTATATAAGCAAGTATCAAAATATCACGTGCCCCATAAATATACACAATTAATATGTATCAAAAAAAATAATTTTTTTTTTGAGACAGAGTCTTGTACTGTCATCTGGGCTGGAGTACAGTGGCATGATCTCGTCTCACTGTAACCTCCACCTCCCGGGTTCAAGCAATTCTCCTGCCTCAACCTCCAGAGTAGCTGGGATTACAGGCGCCTGCACCACACCTGGCTAATTTTTGTGTTTTTAGTAGAGACAGGGTTTCATCATGTTGGCCAGTTGGTCTTGAACTCGTGACCTCGTGATCCACCCGCCTTGACCTCCCAAAGTGCTGGGATTACAGGCGTGAGCCACCGTGCCTGGCCATAAATTTAATTTTTTAAAAAGATCATGTTAACTAAATTCATGTGTGTCTATTTCTCAGTTCTCTATTCTGTTCCATTAATGTATTTGTCTATTTTTTTGCCAATATCACGTGGCTTGAATATTGTAGTTTCATAGTAATTATTCAAAATAGCATCAGTCAGTCTTCTGACTGTTCTTCTTCTTCAATATTGAATTGCCTATTTTGCATGCTTCACCTCTTCATATAAACTATAGATTCATTTTGTTGATTTCCACAATATAGCTAGATATAATTTAATGAGAATTTGTTTGAGATTGCATTAAATCTATAGATCAAGTTGGGAAGAACCAACGTCTGACTGGCAATTATGCATCTTTCTATCAATAAACACAAAATAGCTCTTCATTTGTATATTTCTTCTTCGATATTGTTACAGGATCAGTGGGGTGTCACTGTTCTGGCCATAAACCTCTGTGGACAGTGGCTCATTTGCCAGGGTTTTGCTTGGGCCTACTGGGCTAGTTCTGCTCACTCAGCCTGCCAGGCTGTGCTCAGCACACACTACATGCCTGGATCCCATGTCTGCCAAGGGCTAGTCAGGGGTGGAGCAGTGAGGGGTGTGAGTGAACATGAAGTCTGGCCACTGCAGCTGGGTGGGCAGCTCCAGGTGCCGGCATGGGCACCAGCTCTCTGTGAGGCTGTGGCTGAACCAGATGCACTGCAAGCAACTTCCACAGCTGGCACTGGAGGACGTGGTGACGCCCAGAAGCTTGGAGATGCCAGGAACCACAGGGCCCCAAAGAGGAAGTGACAGCCCTGGCTAGAGGAGCTCCCAGGTCTAGGCTTCCTGAAGGCCCACAGCTCTTCTCTCCTCTTTGTCCGCAATGTGGCAAGCATGGGACATGTTTCAGCCCTGTTTGTTTTATAGCTGTTTTAGCCCTGCCATCCAACGGGTCCCAAGTTCTTGTCCTGCGACCAGGAAGAATGAGATACACAAAGAAGTGGAGGGTGAGCAAGATGAAGAGGATCTTTACTGATCAATAGAACAGCTCAGAGGAGACCCACAGTGGGTACTCCTTTGCACAGCCAAGGTGTCCTAATGGGTGTTCAGCTCTGAGCTGAAAGGAGACCCTGGAGTGGGAAGCTCCTCTCTACAGGCAGGTCATTCCATTGTCTCTGCAGCTCTCAGCAGAGAGGAGGCCTTGGTATGGGTAGTACCTCTCTGCAGCTTGTTGTCCTGATATCCGCTCAGCTCTGGCTGAGCCCAGGGCTTTTATGGGCCTCAGAGGGGAGAAAGTGCATGCCGATTCGTCCGTGGGTGGCCATGGGCAGGCCCAGAAAAGGGACCACAATTTTCCACTCTAGTGTACAGGACTGGCAGCCTAGTTTCCAGCCTTCAGACCCTCCCTGGCCTGAAGGTGGGGCCTCACCGGGGACCTGCCCCCTTATGCCCAGGAACCTATCTACCTCCTGCTGCTATTCATGGCGCCCAGACTATAGGTGCCAAGGTGCAGCTGCAGGCCAGCACTGAGCTGCCCTCAGTGCCCCCTCAGCTTCCCTCCCATGCTTGTCAGTGCCCAAAGTCCAGAGGGGGCTGAGGAGGCAGTGGGTTGGTGTGTCCAAACATGTGCACAGTCAGCGGGGCTATGACAGCACCTGGGCTTGGCTCTGACTTTGCTCCAAGATCAGAACAGGTGCTGACAGCAGGGAGAAGCCAGCAAGCAGGAGCAGGCACTTCCAAGCCTGCAAGGTCAGGGGACGCCTTCCCAGGCCCCCAAGAGAGCAGAGATGCAGTGATGCCTGGGTCTGCAGCTGCAGTTTGGGTGGCTGCAGCTGTGCCCAGGGGAGCACAGTTCCTGCCTGCTCTGTGGTGCTGGAGGCCTGGGTCCACAGCCGCAACTTGGGCTGCTGAAGCTGTGCCTATGAGAGCTGGGTGCCACCCCTGCTCCCGGGCCCTGAGAGCACAGAGATGCCTGGGTCCACAGCCATCGCTTGGGAGGTTGCAGTGGAACTGGGAGAGCTCCCACTCCAACTCAGAAGGGGCAGGGCTCCCACTTGTCCCCAGCTCCTGCTGGCTCCATGGAGTGTGCAGCCCCAGACATGCCTCCCTGCTGCAGTCCACATGATGGCAGCAGCTTCTTCAGACAGCTGCCACTGCCATCAACATCTTTTATCAGTTTTTTAGTTTTCCTCATAAATATATGAGGGTAATGTATGTATTTTGTTAGGTTTGTACCTAAGTATTTCATTTTGGGAAATGTTAATGTAAATAATATTGTCTTTTAAAATTCAAAATTTCTTCTGTTCATTGCTGGTATGAAAGAAAGCAATTGATTTTTCTGTATTAACTTTGTGTCCTGCAACCTTGCTGTAATCAATTATTAATTTCAGAGGTTTCTTTGGCTGATTCTTTTGGATTTTCTACATAAAAACATTGTGTCATCTGTAAACAAAGATAATTTTTTCTTCCCAAATAATATACAATTTATTTCTTTTATTGTCTTATAGCATTAGATGTGACATGAAAGTGGTGAGAGGTGATATCCTTTAACTTGTTATTGATCTTTGCTTCCAGTTTCTCACCATTAAGTATGATGTTTGTTGTAGAACATTTGTGTAAATGTTCTTTATACAATTGAGGAAGTTCCCCTCTATTCCTAGTCTATTGAGAGTTTTTATCATGACTGGGTGTTGGATTTTCTCAAATGCTTTTTCTGCACCTATAAATAGGATCATGTGATTTTTCTTTTTTAATTTTTTGAAGTCATGCATTACATTTATTGATATTCAAAGATTGAACCAGTCTTGCATGCCTGGAATTAATTCATCTTGGTCATAGTGTGTAATTTTTTGTATACATTGTGGGATTCAATTTGCTAATATTTTGTTGAGATTTTTACACCAATTTTCATGAGAGATACTCTGTAGTTTTCTTAAACTGCCTTTGTTTGATTTTGGTATTAGGGTAATGCTGGCCTCATAGAATAAGTTAGAAAATATTACTTCTGTTTCTGGCTTCTGAGGAAGACTATACAGAATTGGTATAATGTATTTCTTATATGTTTGCTAGAATTCACTGGTAAATACCTCTGGACCTGGCGCTTTCAGTTTTGGACAGTTAATTATTGATTAAATTGCTTTCATAGGTATCAACCTATTTAGATTATTTATTTTTGTGTAAAATTTTCTATCAGGAAATTAGTTCATTTCATCTAGATTATTAAATCTGTTGGCATAAAATTGTTCCTAACATTTCTTTACTATCCTATTAATGTCCATGGGATTTGGAATGGTATCTACTCTTTCTTTTCAATATTAATAATTTTTATTTTCTTCATTTTTTTCTTAGTTTCCATGACTAGAGACTAATAATTTTTATGAGTCTTTTCAAAAAACCACTCTTTTCTTTCTCTACTGATTTCCTGTTTGCAATTTTATTATTTTCTCCTTTAATTTTTGTTATTTCTTTTTTTCTGCTTACTTTGGATTTAATTTTCTCTTTTTTTTTCTAGTTTCCATGGGTGGAAGTGGAGATTATTAATTGTATATCATTCTTCTTTTCTAATATATATATCCAAAGCCATAAATTTCCCTCTAAGCATTGCTTTAGCTATATTCCACAAGTTTTAATAAGTTGGGTTTTTGTTTTCATTAGTTCAAATATTTTAAAATTTATTTGAGATTTATTGTTTGACCCATGTGTTATTTAGAAGTATGTTGTTTTATCTTCAAGTATTTTGAGATTTTTTTTGCTACATTTCTGTTATTGATTTTAGTTTTTGTTATTTCCAAAAGTCCATTGAATTCAATTGTTGTCTGAGAACAGGCATTATATGATTTCTACTCTTTTAAACTTGTTAGGTATGTTTTATTGCCCACAATGTGGTCTATCTTAGTAAATGTTCCATGTGAGCTTGAGAAGAATGCATAATGGGTTGCTGTTGGATGATGTTGTCTCTAGAGGTCAATTATACACAGTTGATTGATGATGCCATAAAGATCAACTATATGCCTACTGACTTTTGGGCTACTGGATATTTCATTTTCTTATAGAGTTAAAGTCCCCAAATATAACAGTAGATTCTTCTATTTTTCTTTGCAGTTCTATCCACTTTTGGCTTGTATATTTTGATGCTCTATTGTTAGATACAGAGGCATAAAGAATTATTGTTTTCTTGGAGTACTGACCCCTTTATCATTGTGTAATGCCCCCTTTATCTCTGATAACTTCTCTTTTTCTGAAGTCTGCTCTGTCTAAAATGATTTTAGCTACTTCAACTTTCTTTTCATTAATATTAAGATTGTATCTCTTTCTCCATCCCTTTACTTTGAATTTATATGTATTTTATAGTTACAGTTAGTTTCTTGTAGACGACATACAGTTAAGTCTTGTTTTTTCATCCATTTTGATGATTTTTGTCTTTTAATTGGTATATTCAGACCATTGATGTTTCCAGTAATTATTGATGTAGTTGGATTAATATGAACCATATTTGTTACTGTTTTCTACTTCTTTCCCTTGTTCTTTGTTCCTATTTTTTGTCTTCCACGCTTTTTCTGCCTTTGTAGCTTTAATTGAGTGTTTTGTATAATTTCATTTTCTTTCTATTTTCAGCATGTCAATTATAACACTTCTCTTTAATTTTTTTTAGTGGTTACCCTAGAATTTGCAACATACATTTACAACGAATCCAAGTTCACTTTCAAATAACACTATACTGCTTCACGGGCAGTGCAACTTTGGGAGGTTGATGGGGTGAATCACTTAAGCTCAGGAGTTCAAGACCAGACTGGGCAAAATGGCAAGACCCCATCTCTACAAAAAACACAAAAATTAGCCAGGCATGGTGGTACGTATCTGTGGTCCCAACTACTTAGGATGCTGAGGTTGGGGAGAATCACTTGAGCCTTGGAAGGGGAGATTGCAGTGAGCTGAGATCACACCACTGCACTCCAGCCTGGGTGACAGAGTGAGACCTGGTCTCAAACACAAAACAAAGCAAAAGAGAATGTCCTCTGCCAAAGCATGGTTATTCTTCTCAGATATTCATATTCATTGTGAGGACCTGGTAGAGCTCATGGAGGTAAAACACACAAAAATGTGAGGGGCCCCTCTTTATCGTGGTACCTACCCTTTGAGTTTTTAACTCTTACTTTCGTCCACACTGAGACTCTGGCAGTTTCTCAACTACAGTTTAGTTTTTCCTACTCTGGCACTGGTTCCCATGAAGGTTTTTAGTCATGGGTTTCTGCTCTGGTACCTTGTGATTTTTCCATATTTACCTGCCTGTCTCTCCAATTTTGGAGGCAGTGGTTTATCCTGTGACATCACTTATCTTACTGATTTAAAAAAAATTACTGGCCGGGTGCAGTGGCTCAAGCCTGTAATCCTAGCACTTTGGGAGGCTGAGGGGGGTGGATCATGAGGTCAGGAGTTTGAGACCAGCCTGGCCAACATAGTGAAACCCTGTGTCTACTAAAAATACAAAAAATTAGCCGGGTGTGGTGGCACATGCCTGTAATCCTAGCTACTCCAGAGGCTGAGGCAGGAGAAGAGCTTGAACCCGGGAGGTTGCAGTGAGCTAAGATGGCACCACTGCACATCAGCCCGGGTGACAGTCCAAGGCTCCATCTCAAAATAAATAAATAAATACATAAAATTAAAAAATAAAATAAATTACTGGTTTTCCATTTGTTCAGTTTTCTATTTGTTGTTAGGATGCAGTAGCAACTTCTAAGCTTCTTACATGCTGAAGCTGTAGTCTTTATTTTTAGGTTCACAGCAAAGTTGGTGAAATGTGCAGAGTTCCCATGCACACCCTTCTGCCCCAACATGTAGAGCCTTCCCATGGTAAACATCTAACAATAGAGTGTATTTGTTACAACAGAAGAAGAAACATTGCCACATCATCAACCAAAACCCATGGTTTACAAAGGTTCACTCTTGGTGTTGAAGTTCTTTGGGTTTTGACAAATTTGTGACATGTATCTACTATTTTAGTATCATTTAAAATAGTTTCATTGCCAGGAAAATCCTCTCTACTCCACCCATTTAGTCCCCCTGCCATTACCCCAAACCTGAGAAAACTACCGAGTTTTTTTACTCTCTCTGATTTTTTTTCTTTTTCAAAATGTCATACACTTGGAAGCATATGGCCTCTTAACACTGGCTTCTTTCACTTAGTAATTTTTATTTAGGGTTCTTCCATGACTTTTAGTGGTTTGGTGGCTCATTATTTTTAGTACTGAATAATGTTCCATTATATAGATGTATTATGATTTATCTATCCATTGACCTGTAGAACATCTTGGTTAGTTCCACATTTTGGCAATTATGAATAAAGCTGCTCTAAATATCCGTATGCAGATTTTCCTATGGATGTATGTTTTCAACTTGTTTGGTTAAATACCAAGGAGCATGATTACTGGACCACATAGGGAGAATACGTTTAGTTTTGTAAGAAACTGCCAAGCTGTTTGCTGAAGTGGCTTCACCATTTGTATTTCTACCAGAAATGAATGAAAGTCCCTGTTGCTCCACATCCTTACCAGCCTTTGGTGTTGTGTTTGGGATTTTAGCAATTCTAATAGGTATGTAGTGATAGCTCATTGTTGTTTTAATTTGCATTTTCCTAATGACAAATAATGTTGAGCATCTTTTCATGTGCTTATTAGTTATTTATATATCATCTTTGGTAGACTGTCTTCTGTTTTTTCTCCACTTTTTTTGACTGACTTATTTGTCTTTTCATTATTGATTTGTAAGAGTTCTTCGTAAATTCTGGATAGAAACCTCATATTGGATATGCGTTTTGAAAATATTTTCTCCCAGTCTGTTGGGAGACTGCTCACGTTTTTATTTTCTTAATAATGCCTTTTTATGAGCAAAAGTTTTTTATTGACAAGGTTAAACATTTTTTTAAAAATTGTATGCCCCATGCTCTCAATTTGCCCCCTTTATATCTACCTACCTATTAATCTATGTCTGTAATGCATTGTCTTGATAACTGTAGCTTTATAGTAAATTTTGAAACCAGAAAGTAGAAGTCCTCCAACTTCATTCTTATTTTTAAATAATATTTTGTTTTTAAATTGTTTTGACTATTCTAGATGTTTTGCATTTCCATATAAGTTTTAGGATTTGGTTATCAATTTCTGAAAAAAAGCATGCTATAATTTTGATAGGGATTATGTTGAATTCATACATCAATTGGGGAGGAATTGTCATCAACATAAACTGAGTCTGTAAACTCATGAACATGGAATGTCTCTCCACAGTTTTGTGATCAGTTTTTACGCCTTACACTTTTTTGTTACGTGTACTTCTAAGTATTGTACTTTTTTAGTGCCACTGTGAATAGAATTGTATTCTTAATTTTAATTTTGGAGTGGACACTGCTTGTATATAGAATAACAATTGACATTTTATACTAATCTTGTTTCATGTGGCCTTGGTCTACTTGTTTATTCTTTTTTTTTTTTTTTTTTTTTTTGAGACAGAGTCTCACTCTGTTGCCCAGGCTGGAGTGCAGTGGCATCATCTTGGCTCACTGCAACCTCCACCTCCTGGGTTCAAGCAATTCTCCTGCCTCAGTCTCCCAAGTAGTGGGGACTACAGGCGTGTGCCACCACACCTGGATAATTTTTGCATTTTTAGTAGATACGGGATTTCACCATATTGGTCAGGCTGGTCTTGAACTCCTGACCTCGTGATCCACCCACCTCGGCCTCCCAAAGTGTGTGTTTATTCTAATTTTTTTTGTTTTACTTGTAGTTGGATTTTTTTAGGATTTTCCACCAACGGGATGGTATTCACTGTGAATAAATAAAGTTTTACTTCTTGATTTTCAATCTGGATGTCTTTCTTTTTTTTCATTTTACTTGTAGTTGGATTCTTTAGGATTTTCCATAAACAGGGTGATATTAACTGCGAATAAATAAAGTTTTACTTCCTGATTTTCAATCTGGATGTCTTTCTTTTTTTTCCCCTTTCTTTCTGTTTTACTGGTTTTGTTTTGTCATTTTGCCTGATTTCCTTGGCTAGAACCTCCAATACTATGTTGTAATGGAGTCTGACTTCATTTTTCACATTTGACAGCTGACAACGTCCAAGTCCCACCATTCCCCTTTTCCTTTGGCCTAACATTTCTTCGAGCTCATAAAGAATGTCCAGGTGCTCTTTTCCTAGATACACAAAACCTACCCTGTATAGAAACCCTTATGCCAGCTTCACCCTCCAAAAACTGGAAACACTCACCCTTCCCTTCACTGAGACCATTTTCAGAGAGGCTTTGGTGTCTGCCCTGCTTTCCTCAGAAAGCCTGTATATGTGATAAATCTGCTCAGGCACTCTTAGTGTGTGTAGTAGACTGAATAATGACCTCCCAAAGATATCAGGTCCTAATCCTTGGAACCTGTAAATGTTCCATTTCATAAAAGAGGGTCTTTGTAGTTGTGAGTAAGTGAAGGATTCTGGAATGGCTAGGCCATCCCAGATCATCCAGGTGTCCTTCTTAGAGAAAGAGGGAGATCAGATACAGCCAGAAGAGAAAAAGAAATACATATAGAGCAAAAGGCAATGTGAAGGCAAAGGAAGAGATTGGAGTGACAGAACCACAAGCCAAAGAATGCAAACGGCCACCTGCAGCTGGAAGAGGCAACAAACCTACTCTCTGTTGGGGCCTCTGGGCAGAGCACACCCACGCAGACAGCTTGATTTTGGCCCACTGATACTTATTTCAGACTTCTGGACTCCTAAAATGTAAGAGAATAAATTTATTTTTATTATAAGCCATGAAGTTTGCAGTAATGTGTCACAGGACCCACATGGAATTAAGCAGGGTGTGTGTGGCATCATCTGTCTCAACATCTGAGGGTGGTTACTCCAGGCCTCTGAGGGGCAGCCGCAAAGCACGTGTTAAACAGCAGAGAAAGAGCGAGTATCTTTGTCTTGTTTCTGATCTTAACATTTTTCTTTCCATATTCTCAAGGGATATTGGTTTTCTTTTCTTATGACGAATTTTATTTGGTATCAGGGTGACACTGAAATCATAAAATGAGTTAGAAATTTTATTCTTTTTCTATTTTTGGGAAGTGTTTGTGGCACGTTGGTATTAATTTATTTAAATCTTTACTAAAATTCACCAGTGAAGCCATCTAAGCACGAGCTTTTCTTTGTGGGAAGATCTTGCTTACTAATTCATGTATTTACTTGTCATAAACGTATTTTTCAAATATTTCTGTCCCTTTCTCCCCCAGCTTTCAGCAACTAACATTATGCATATGCTGCATATGTTGTGCTTGATGGAGACTCACAGGTCTCTGAAGCTCTGTTTATTTTCCTATATTTCTTTCATTTTAGTAACTCAGACTAAAGGAGGAATCACTACAGAAACATCTTGTAGTTTGCTGATTCTTTTCTCTGCCAATTCAAACTGGTGTTGGGCCCCTCTAGTAAATTTTTTAAATTACTATACTTTTTATCTCTAAAATATCCACTTGGCCATTTAAAATATATATATTCTATCTCCTTATTGATATTTTCAGACTTGTGAGTCATCACTCTCCTAATATTCTCTACATATTGGTAAGAACTGATTCAAAGTCTTTAATACTTCCACCACCTGGGCTTGCTCATGGGCAGCATGCACCTGCTGCTTGTTTTCTCCTGTGGGGGCCATTCTTTCCTGTTTCTTCGCACGTCTTATGATTTTTGTTGAAAACTGTATTTTTTGGTAATATCATATGATAACTTTGGAAATCAAATATCCTCTCTTCTGGACAGTTTTGATTGGCAGTGGTATTTTTATTTAAGAACTTTTCCAGAATAATTCTATAATGCCATTATCCATATAGCGTGCAGCCGATGAAGTGTTAGCTTGGTTAGCTTAGTAGTCAGGTAATGATTGGTCCAAGACTTCTTTAAATGGCTTGATCCTGTATGTTTCCTGCCTTTTGCCAAGAGGCTTTGTGTGTGTTGGGGCATTTATTCACCCGCCACTCTGGACATTTAAAAGTCTGTCAGCCTTCACTGCATCCTTTTGCAGAGATACAAGTTGGGCGGAGGTGAATGATTGGTGCCCTTTAAGGTCTTTTCTGGACAGGCATACAACACTGCATGTGCACATGGCCTTCTGTATCCACATAAAGCACCCTATAGACATTTTGTTTTTAAATCTTTTTGCATTTTTGTCTGGGTTCTTGTTTGCCATCACTGGCATCACAGCATTAGGCAGTTTCCAGACTTTCCAAAAAAGTGGAATAAATTGTGTAATCTTTTGTGACTGTCTTCTTTCGTTAAGCATAATGTGTTCAAGCTTCTTTTAGGTTGCAGCATGCATCAGTACTTCATTCATTTTTTTATTATTATTGAAGGATATTCCATTGTTTGGATATACTACGTACTACATTTTAATTGCCTATAAATTAGTTTATGAACATTTGGGTGGATTCTAATTTTTTACTATTATGCATAATGATGCTAAGAACATCTCTGTACAAGGGTTTATGTGGACATACGTTTTCATTTCTCTTTCATTTCTGAATAGAATTACAGGGCCATAGATCAATTTCATGTTTAATATTTTAAGAAAATGTCAAACCATTTTGGGAATATTTTACATTCTTGCCAGGAACGTATGATGGTTTCAATTTCTTCACATCCTTACCAACATTTGCTGTAGTCAGACATTTTGATTTTAGCAATCCTAGTAAGTGTCAAGTGGTATCATTAATGACTAATGATGTTAATTATCACTCTATGTGTTTATTGATGATTTGCGTATCTTCTTAAGAATTTTCTATTCAAATATTTGTCTAGTTTTAAATTGGACTATTTATCATTTTTATTATTGAATTGCAAGTGTTCTTTATATATTTGGGTTCAAGTCCCTTATTAGTGATTTGCAAATTTTTTCTCCCAGGCTATAGCTTATCTCTTTTATTGTCTTTATAGTATATTTGAAGAACAAAAGTTTTTAATTTTGGTGGAGTTCAATAGTTATTTATTTTCTTTCTGTGCATCTGATTTGTTGTCGTGTCTAATGTAACATTGCCTAACCCCAGGTCATGAATGCTTACTCTTATGTTTTCTTCTGATAAGTTTGTCATTTTAGACCTTACATTTTGGTCAACAATTTATTTTGAAGAATTTTTACATATGATGTAAGGCAGAAATCTAGATTTCTTTTCTTTTTTTGCATGTGAATATCCAGTTGTCCCAATGCTATTTTTTGAAATGACTATTCTATATTTCTCCCCCATTAAATCATCTTGGCACTTTCTTCAAAAACCAATTGGCTATAATGAAGAGTTTATTCTAGACTTTCAGATCCATCCCATTAACATATACATCTCTCCTTGTGCCATTACACAGTATCTTGTTTACTGAGCTTTGTGGTAAGCCTCAGAATCAGAAAGTTATTCCTCTTAAGATTTTTTGTTTTTTCAAAACCTTTGTATTTTCATATAAATTTTCAGATATGCTATCAATTTCAGCAAAAGCCATCTGGGTTTATGACAGTGATTTTATTGAATCTGTAGATTAACTTGGGAATATTACCCTATTAAAAATTTTAAGTCTTCTGATCCATGAAATTTAGCTGCCTTTCCCTTCATTTTTAAATTGTTTTAAATTTTATTTAACAATATATTATAATTTTCAGTGTGAAAGTCTAATGCTCCTTTTGGAATTTGTTTCTAAGTATTTTATTTTTTATTCTATTGTAAATGAAATTTTCTTAATTATATTTTCAGTTTGTTAATTTCTCAGGCATAGAAATATAATTCATTTTTTATATTGATCTTCTATCCTGTAAACTTACTGCACTCATTTACTAGTTCTAACAGTTTTTAATAGATTCTGTAGGATTCTCTAATTATAAGATGATATCATTTGCAAGTAGATATATTTTTATTCTTTTTTCCCAAGAATAATGTCCTTTATTTCTTTTTGTTACTAAATTGCATTGGCTAGAACAAACATACAAATATTTTAAAGAAGTGGCAAAGGTGACGTCATTGTCTTTTTGCTACTTATGGGGGAAACATTCAGTCTTTTACTATAAAGCGCTATGTTCGCTGTGGGTTATTCGTAGATGCGTTTTATCAAACTGAGGAAGTTGTCTACTATTCTTAGATTGTTGAGCATTTTTATCACAAAAGAACGTTGGATTTTATCAAATACTTTTTCTGACTCTATTGACATAATCATGTGATTTTTGTTCTCTATTAACATGGTTTATCATTTCTTACTGCTGCTGTAACAAATTACTGCAATTTAGCAGTTTAAAACAATTTGTTATTTTAAAATTCTGAAGGTCACAAGTCTCAAATAGGCCTCACTGGGCTTAAACTAAGCGGTCAGAGAACTGAGATCCTTTCTGGAAGTGCTAGGGAAGAATCTATTTACTAGATTTTTCCAGCTTGAATGGGATTTCTGCATCCCTTGGCTTGTACTTTCCTCCCATTCCAAAGACAGCAATAGATGGTAGGGCACGTCTCACATCGCATCATTGGGTCATTGGCTCTCTTACCTCCCTCTATTGCTTATAAAGAATCTTGTAATTATATTGGATCCTTCCTGACAATCCAGAATAAGCTCTTCATCTCAGACAGCTGATTAGCAAATTTAATTTCATTTGTAATTTGGATTCCCCCTTGATGTGTAGCCAAGTATCATTATTCTGCCTACCTACTATACAAAACGGCATGGTACTGGTACTACCGTTTGACCTAGCAGTCCCATTATTGGGTATATACCCAAAAATATATAAATAATTCTACCATAAAGAGACATACCTATGTGTGTTCATCCCAGCACAGTTCACAATAGCAAAGACATGGAATCAACCTAAATGCCTGTCAATGGAAAACTGGATAAAGAAAAGTGGTACACATAGACCATGGAATACTATGCAGTCATGAAAAAGAATGAAAATCATGTGCTTTGCAACAACATGGATGGAGTTGGAGGCCATTATTCTCAGCAAACTAACACAGGAACAGAAAACCAAATACCACATGTTCTCACTTATAAGTGGGAGCTTAACACCAAGTACATATGGGCACAAAGAAGGGAACAACAGACACCTTGGCCTATATGGGAGTGGAGGGTGAGAGGAGGGTGAGGATTGAAAAAAATACCTGTAGTGTGCTATACATATTACCTGGCTAACAAAAAATCTGTACACCAAATGTATCCATGTAACAAACCTGCACATATACCCCTGAACCTAAAATATGTTTTTAAAAAGAAATAATATAGAAATATTGCATATACCCTACATCTAATTCCCCTCAATGTAATATCATATAGATATATAGTACAATATCAGTCCTGGAATATTGATATGGATACATTCACAATTCTGAACAGTTCCATCATGACAAGTCTCCCTCGTAGTGCCCCTTTACAAACACATCGGTCACCTTCTCTCTCAACCCACCTTTGTTTCTGACTCCTGGAAACTACTAATCTGTTCTCCATTTCCATGATTGTGTCATTTCAAGAATGGAGATATACCTAATGCTGGATGACGAGTTAATGGGTGCAGCACACCAGCATGGCACATGTATACGTATGTAACTAACCTGCACATTGTGCACATGTACCCTACAACGTAAAGTATAATAATAATAAATAAAATAAAAAATAAAAATAAATAAAGAAAAAATAAAAATAAAATGATATAAATTAAAAAATAAAAAAAAGAATGTTATATAAATGAAATTATACTATGTCACATTTGGGGAAGGGCCTTTTTTATTCAGTGCAATTCTCTGGAGATTAATTCAGGTTTTTGCGTGTAACAATAGTTTGCTCCTTTTTCTTACTGAGTAGTAATCCACAGTGTCGATTTTCCACTGTTTATTTACCCATTTGCTTTTTGAGGGAAATCTGTGTGTTTCCAGTTTGGAGATATTATGCATAAAATAGCTATAAACATTCATGTACTGGGTTTTATGTGAATATCCCTTTCATTTCTCCGAGATAAATGCTCAAGGATGGAATTGATGGATTGTAAAATGATTACATGTTTAGATTAAAAGAAAAATTCCAAAATGTTTCTTCAGACTGGCTGTACCATGTTAAATTCCCATGAACAATAAATAAACCATGCAGTTTTCAACATCCTTTATAGCATGTTTGTTTGTTTGTTTGTTTGTTTGTTTGTTTGTTTAAAAATAGCCTTCTGGTATGTGTGGAATAATAACTAATTGTGGTTTTCTCTTTCATTTCCCTAATGGCTAATGATGTTGAACATGTTTTCATTTATTTATTTGCCCTCTGTTTACCCTCTTTGACACAACGTCCCTTCCTGTCTGTCACCCATTTTCTAATAGGAATATTTGTTTTTTTTTTACTATTAAAATTTCAGAGTTCTTTATGTATTCCAGCTATGAATCCTCTGCTGGATGTATAATTTGTAAATATTTTCTCCCGTTCTGTAGCTTGCCTTTTCATCCTCTTATTAGGGTCTTTAACAAAGAAAATGTTTTTTAATTTTGATGAAGCCCAATTAATCAATTTTTTTTCTTTTCTTTCTTTTTCTCTATAATTCTTCTTAATATGATGGGCTCAGTTGGCTAGCATTTTGTTGAGGGTTTTTGTGTTTATATTCATAAGGAATTTAGGTCTTTAGTTTTTGTTTTGTTTTGTTTTTCTTGTGATGTCTGTGTCTACTTTTGATATTTGGGTAATGGTGGCTTCATAGAAAGAATTGAGGAATGTTTCCTCCTATTCTATTTTTTGGTAGAGTTTTGTAAAGGATTTGTATTAATTTTTCTTAAATGTTTGGCAGTAAAGCCATCTGGGCCTGGTCTCTTCTTTGTGGGAAGTTTCTGAATTACTAATTTAATCTCTTTACTTGTTACGAGTCCATTAATATTTTCTATTTTTTATTGAGTCAGATTCTTGTTTGTCCCAGCTGGCATTGCAGCTCAGACTGCTACAATATTAAATAATTGTTGCTGACTGGTTTGTTGAGAAACACCCCAGAGATAGGGCTTTTTCTGCAAAGCAAGCTCTGAATCAAGTCAAATAATGACAATGCCCCCAAATGGGGCTTTTCCAGGGAGCTTCAAGACAGGTCAGATAGTGGTAAAGCACTGGGGGTGGCATCTTTTGAGGAATTTCCATCCCCATCCAGGGACTTCCAGCCTGCTGGCTTTTACAACTGCTTGGTTTTGAGGCAAACAGCTTTCAAGGTTGTGAGGCACTTGAGAGAGGAGAATGGGAGTAGGCCAAAGTGAAAGCCACTGACCCTTCTATTCTTAACCAGATTTGGCAACTTTGTTTTAATTAATGCTTTTCAGAGTGTTGTAAGCCTTTGGTTAATTTCCAGAGATGGGAAAAGTTTAAAGTTTAATGTTGACAATTTTTGCCAACAGTTTCAGTGCTTCTAATGGAGGGCTGGATTTACAGAGTTTCTCACTACACCATTCCAGAATGTTCCTCAAACTGTACTCTGCTGTTACTGTTTGGTGGTAGGTAAGATAAAGCAATTAAAAGTGGGTGGGGGTGGGCGGGGAAGCAACTTAAGCATTTCTAACCCACTTTGGAAAGTCAAGCATCCTTCAATGGTCTTCCTTGGTTTTGCCAGTCATAATGTAAAAGAGAGTCAATTACAAATTAAGTTGTGAGCACAAAGGTAGCCATGACATATGTGGAGAAATTTATGGTCACCTTCATAAGTAAAACACTATTTATATACTCAGTTTTTGAATGGCTCAACTACAAGCCCATATTTTTCTGATTATGAAATATTTTAGCCTCCAAAACAGTATAGTGAACAATATGATAAATATCCACATACCATCACTTAGCTTAAGAAATTAAGCATTGCCAGTCCTTTTGTTTCCTGAAACTTATTTTTTTTAAAACCAAGCTCCCAAATCAGTGATATTTTCCTGAAATTTTCTGGAAAGTAAAAGATTTTGGTTTCTATTGTTAAAATAAATAAACCTAAATAGGAAGGGGAGCTGTGGTTACTAATTTCTTAAAAATTGATGTAACAGAGGTCTAGAAAAACTTTAGGCATGATTTCCAATCAGCTACTACATTTCTAACACAAAATAACGCATCAATAGTGATGTTGAGCTCTGAGAAAATCCACCCTATTTACAAGCAACAGTGCTCATATTCACATTTGCACATACTGAAAATATCATTTGGATGAGTTTTTGATTTACGAGGGCAGAAGAGAACTTCAAATGAACAGCAAGAGTAAAATTCCTGGTACATTAGTCGATATCTGTTTTTAATATTGTAGGAATTCATTTGAATATGTTGCTTTTGTTCCCTAATCCCCCAAACTAACATTTGTATCAAAGTTACCTGATGATATAAGCACAGTACACTGTAGAATGAAAACGTCTTTTCAAATATTTATCCTTTCTCTGGGGAATTTTAAGAATTGCTGAATTAAGGGATGGTTTTAACCAGAAACACAAGTACTCGCTAATTCCAAACAAATGAAAACCAAAGACGTAATTGTAGTTTTCATCATGGTGTTCTTTATACGTGATCAATGAGAAAATTTTCTATCATTTTAACAAAAAAAAATGTTTGCTAGTCACTTTTATATCATCAATATTGCTGGCAATAATAAAAATAATGTGCTTATTTTACTCATACGATGTCACCATATTTTATTCTGTTATTTCATGAGAAACCTAAGGTTCAATGAGTATCATATTTTATTTCTGTAGACCATTCAGTGCTGGTAGTACTGATGGCTGTTATTTGGTACTGCTTATTCAAACATTGACGAAGAGCTTCTTTCAGTGGTTCCTTTCAAGTGGTCAATGGACTGAAGACAGGTTGATTATTTTTCACATTTTTCAAAATTATAATTACAGTGTGATTCCCCATTATAAAACAAACTGGGTGTGCTTGTAAACTCAAGTGGCTAGATGACAGCCAGTCCCTGCAGGATGAACCAGTCACAGAGTTGGCAACCTCGGAGGCAGGGAAAGAAGGGAAAAAGGTCCAAAGAACAGCCTCTCCCTCAGAAAGCCTGGTTCTTCAACCATCGGGATCTGTCGGCACTTACCTGAGAGGCATAAGGGCCCTCTTCTTCTCTGTATTTGGGCATGGGTGTAGATTTCACCAGAATTTAAACTAGAAGGAAATATAGGAGACATTCCTGAAGAAGCCTATATGCTCATAACTTCCAAATTAATATCTTACTCATATATGTTACTTGACCACCAAACATTTACATCCAGTTTTCAATTTGCCATTGCCGCCTGGATAGACAATCAAAGATGTTTATAGTGTAACACATTTATTTATTTTTTTATTTTTATTTTTATTTTTCTGAGACCAAGTCTCGCTCTATTGTCCAGGCTGGAATGCAGTGGCACAATCTCGGTTCACTGCAATCTCTGCCTCCCGAGTTCAAGTGATTCTCGTGCATCAGCCTCTGGGTAGCTGGGATTACAAGCATGTGCTGCGCCTGGCTAATTATTGTATTTTTAGTAGTGATGGGGTTTTGCTATGTTGGACAGGCTAGTCTTGAACTCTTGGCCTCAAGTGATCCACCTGCCTCCGCCTCCCAAAGTGCTGGGATTATAGGCGCAAGCCAAGTGCCCAGCCTATAACATAGCACATTTAAAATTGAACTTCCAGCTCCTGCTTTCTCATCTTTCCCCCATAGTCCATCTTACCTCAGCAGGTGGCAATTTCATCTTTCCTGTGGCTCTGGTCATAGAATTGAGCGTCATTTATTGATTCTTTCTCTTACATATCCCACATCCAATCCATCTGCAAATGTTGTTGGCTCTAGTTTTTAAATATGTTCAGTATATGCTTCTGTTCATCTTCATCACTACCAAAGCTCAAACCTACTAAAAGATCTCCCCACTTTCTACTTGTTCTTTATTACTATTTTCAAAATAGTGGCCAGAATGATGCTTTTGAGGCATGAGTCAGAGCATGTCATGCTTATCCTCATAATTCTCCAGTGGCTTCCTCTCTCCCTTAAAGAAAGAGCTGGAGTACTAACCATGGCACTGAAGACCCTGTACAACCTCCCGCCTTGCTGATTCTCTGACTCCGGCACCTAACAGCACTCCTCTTGTTATTCACAATCCTGGAGCCACTCAGGCCTCCTTGCTCTTCCTCAGGTGCACCAAGCCAGTTCTGGTCTCAAGATCTTTGTAAGTATTTTAACCTGTGGCTAGAATCTTTTTCTCCCAGATATCCACATGGCTTCCAATTTTGCTTCCTGCAGGTCTCTGTTCAAATATCATTTCATCACAGAGGGCTCCTCTGATGTCTTTTAGGAGATAGTCTCTGCTTCCCTACTTCTCTCTCCATCTTACCACACTTCATTTTTCTCCATAGCGTTTATCACCCCCTTACATAAACTATTTAATTAAATATAAGTTGCAATGATTGTAAGATACATGGTTATTTTATGTATCACTAAGAAAGAAAATATACTGCCAAGACCAGCTTGGTTGGGGAGACCCTAACTCAGTGGCGCTAGAGGAATTAAAGACCCACACACAGAAATATAGAGGTGTGGAGTGGGAAATCAGGGGTTTCAAAGCCTTCAGAGCCGAGAGCCTCGAACAGAGATTTACCCACATATTTATTGACAGCAAGCCAGTGATAAGCACTGTTTCTATAGATTATAGATTAACTAAAAGTATTCCTTATGGGAAACAAAGGCATGGGCTGAAATAAAGGGATGGGTTGGGCTAGTTATCTGCAGCAGGAGCATGTCCTTAAGACACAGATAGCTCATGCTATTGTTTGTGGTTTAAGAACGCCTTTAGCAGTTTCCCGCCCTGGGTGGGCCAGGTGTTCCTTGCCCTCATTCCGGTAAACCCACAAGCTTCCAACGTGGGCATCATGGCCATCAAAAACATGTCATAGTGCTGCAGAGATTTTGTTTATGGTCAGTTTTGGGGCCAGTTTATGGCCAGATTTTGGAGACCTATTCCCAACATTATACTGCTAATTAAACTGTGAAACAATACTGTATTTGATTTGAATTTTTATTTTAATCATACTAAGAGAGCTCTTTTAGACATACTTAAACATGGATTTCTATCACCTGTCACCCTTATACTTATAAAAAAATGAAAAGGACAAACAAAAAAGGTTGAGTTATTCCTAAAACTTGTTCACATTAAGAAAGAGTAAATTGTCTATATCCCTGATTTTCTACACAATATCATATTTTGTACATTCAAGAGCTATTAATAATTTGGTGTTTTTTCTAAAAAATAATGCTCTAGTAATGACTTTTGCATTTTCTTCTCTGCTCCTGAATATTGTACAAGTTTTGATGGATGCTTTTTTGATTTGACTAATGTCAAATACATTAATCTGTCACACCAGCCTCTTATTACTCTGAAGAACTTTTTCTCCTCCAAGGGGTATAGCCACATTTGCTGCTTGTAGGGAAACTGTTCTGCTATGGTGCCATGGTGATCTTGCACAGATCTACCTAGGAACACCTTATGATCTCTGCAAGAAGAGAGGATGGGGGGCTTGTAATGAGCTGCCTCAAAAGCTTCTTGTGGCAGGGCATGGTGGCTCGCACCTGTAATCCTGGCACTTTGGGAAGCCAAGGTGAATGGATCGCTTGAGCCCAGGAGTTTGACATCAGCCTGGACAACATGGCCAAACCTCATCTCTACAAAAATACAAAAATTAGCTGGGTGTCTTGGTACGCATTTGTGGTCCCAGCTACTCAGGAAGCTGAGGTGGTAGGATCACCTGAGTTCAGAGGGTTGAGGCTGCAGTGAGCCTTGCTCGTGCCACTGCATTCCAGCCTGAGCTACAGAATGAGACCCTTTCTCCCTCCACCCTCCCACCCCTGCCAAAAAGCTCCTTGCATTGGTCTCCCTGTCTACCTTGGGAGGCATCATAAGTCAGTTTCTCATTGCCTCTCAGGTTTCTGCTCCTCCCCGTAAAGGGACAGCTTCAGACCTTACAACTGTTCAGCTAAGGTCTAGGCTGTGTTCCTGAGCCTCAGCATGTCCCATAAGTCACGCTGGATTGTGTCCTAGCATCTTTGGTTTTGATATCATTTTTGCTACCTAGGACAAGGACTGCAGGGAGCTGGCCCCCATTAGGCATTGATGTAAGTAATAAACTATTTGCATTTAAAATTGGCTGAATCGCACCCTGACTTTGGCCTTGCCTCATATTATGGTCTTGGCACTGCCTTCTGGTGTATTGCTTGGTCTGTATTAGTTCAGTGCCTTTTGCATACATCTCAGTTGGAAAATAAATCAACAGCTTTATTTATATATAGGTACTTTTGTTTTCTCAGCCATAGCATGTTAAAGCTTATTGCTCTGCAGGAAAGTATAGAAATCAGGTATTCTTCCAATAACGAATATTTGTCTAACAAATATTAAATTTATGTCCTGCTGGTTTATATCTGTGCATTTCTGCATAAAAATTTTGGCATTGATGTCATGTCATAATGTGGTCTCTTAGAAAATACTTTTACATGGCAAATAAACTCAACATGTGTGGTATAATGGACATAACTCATATGACTCAAATATCTAAAATATGAAGAATTATAATTAAGTTTACATATCACAAATGCCACCTAGCCAAAAGTGAATATAAGATGAGCTCAATTGTAAGATGAACCTCAATGTCAAAGATTAAAGCGTGAACAATTATGGATTTTTGAATGGAGGGAATTTAATGCATACTTGCCTGTTTGCTTCATGGCTACTCTCACCCATGGAATGAAAGTTTTATGAGAAGGGACTCTGTGGTTTTATTCAGTATTCATACCTCCAGAGCCTAGAGTATGGCTGACATGTAGTATGCTGTCAAAACTAGTTTGCTGGCCAGGCAAGGTGGCTCACGCCTGTAATCCCAGCACTTTGGGAGGCCGAGGTGGGTGGATCACCTGAGGTCAGAAGTTTGAGACCAGCTGGGCCAACATGGTGAAACCCTGTCTCTACAAAAAATACAAAAATTAGCCAGGTGTGGTGGCACATGCCTGTAATCCCAGCTACTTGGGAGGCTGAGGCAGGAGAATCTCTTGAACCCAGGAGGTGGCGGTTGCAATGAGCCAAGATCACACCACTGCACTCCAGCCTGGGCAACAGAGTGATGCTCCGTCTCAAAAAAACAAAAAACAAAAAACAAAAAAAAACCAAAACTAGTGAATAAGTAAGGAAAGAATCTGCTTAGCAATCTTTTCAGCCTACAAGAAACAGGTTGCTGTGGAACTTTTCCCCTTAGTGGGTTTCCCAATATCCTTTTATGATTGATTATTGATAACTAAGCATAACTTAACAAAACTCAACTGCAAACAAGGTTGAGTGGAAAATGCAGATCAAAGTATCTTTGCAAGGCTAATATAGAAACAGAGCCTCATATTTAGGATGATAGAGACAGGAGAGGGGAAGGCTGAATTTATTTCTATTGCCATCTACAAAGGGGACTCAAATTCTCAACCTTCCACGGCTCATTCAACTACGTTCCATTTCACTCAGGTCACTCTTCTCACAGGCATCATAATTAAAGGTTTCATTTCTAGAGTAAGGTAACTTTTTATATGCTTCATCCTATCCCTGTAGTGCTATTCTTTTCTCCTTTTGCAACATTCATAGGTTTCTTATTGTCCCTAAATGTTAATTTGCTGCTGAAATTGGCTTAGGTGGCTGCCTTTTAAAATAGCGCCCAAATTCCTTTGCACCCACATCTTTACAAGTAAGGCATGGTTACAATGGTGGACAGAAAATGTCAGTCCAGACATGTATTTTGATATACACAAAAGAAATGTGTCTGTGTTTATATGCAGGAACTCATTCAGAAACTGCTCAACTAGGAAGTACTTAACCTTTCAGAAACTTAGATGTGTTAAAAAAGGGATTTCGGGGGTCTATAAAATTTATGTGATCTTTAACTCTATACCTTTGAGTTGAAAGAAAAGGGAGCAGGGAATTTTGTGAGAACATAATAAAGTTTTATTGTCCTCCACTGTGGGATCTATTTCGGTGTTCTCTTTTCTTCCTGTTGTATTCTGAAGCTGCAGAGCTGGGTTGCTCTCTGAAGATATTTAGTAATGAGAGAAAGATCCCCAAATAGGCAACTTAAAATGTCAAAGAAGGGAGCAGAGGAGGAAAATAATAAGCTTCAATATTCTCTTTAAAGATCAATTTTTATTTTCTTCTTTCTATTCACTGAAAGAGCTTCATTTGTTTCTATAGCCCTTCTATGTTAATAATGTAAACTCATCTTACGTAATTAAGTGCCTGGGATTCCAAAGACTTTCCAGATATTGTGCAGAATATTGGCTTAACAAGGATAACTAAAAATACAGGATAACAAGCAAATGGATTAGGTCTTAACCTCATGTGGAGTGTAAATTATCCACAAAATGAGAACTGAAGTAAAATGAGCATTATCACTAAATGGCAGCATCTGAGGCAAAATTTTCTACCTGCTAATATTTAATGTCACTGCCTTGGAGGACCGGAATCTTAACATAATTTTCCCTGTATCAGTACATATGTATCACCTAACACTATCAGACACTGATAAATAACTTTCGATGGTGACAAAGTTTCATTAACATAAAGCATTGTGTTTTCATGGCTATTGTATATTGGACGAAACTATCGATAGGGGGACATGGAACCTGGCACCAGTTCCATTAAAAATCCTAATGCAATTTCACCTTCTAATAAATTTCACCGAAGTTATGATTTTGCTACAAATATTAAGTTGCAGAGGATCTTATACGAAATCACTCTTGTAAACTGTCCTCTTAGCTATAACTTAAAACATATGTATAAACAAATACTGAAATCTGTTTGAATTTTTAGAAAACATACTGTTTTCAAAATAAATAATCATAGGCTATATCCTGTATGTGGATAAATATTCATTTGTATAAAAATGTTGCAGTGTTTACTTAGTTTTGCCATGAAATCTCATTATCATCTTCACATTTTGTACATTTTAATTTATAAAAATGAGTCTTAGGATTTGAAAATAGAAGTTGTGAAAATAGGAAAAAAAGATACAGAATATGTAGAAAGAAGGGTAAAAATACTGTAGCAATGAGGGAAATTAGTATTTTTTCTCAGTGGATTTTTTCCATGCCATCAATACTAGGACACAATGAATAAAGTGGCACGGGTTTCTAGCAGCAGCTCAGAATTACCAGGAGATGGGTATGATGACAAAATAAAAGGATATTTGGGTTTTTATAGTGCTCGTGTGGGTGTGTGTGTGTGTGTGTGTGTGAATGTTACATGTGCATGTATACTGGAAATGTTATATATATCTTCGGGATACACATTTGGATTTTCATAATACAAAAAACAGTTAATATAAATATATCAACTACAAATATAAATATATTTTTAAAATGTATTTATAATGACATCAGAAATATATATATTTTTAAATTTATTTATAATGACATCAGAAAAAATCTGAAAACAATATTGTTATTTGTATAATTAGTTGTCCACAAGAGGACAAGAAGCTTAAATTAAATTAATCATTTTAAGTGTGTAAACTTTCCACCCTGACAATTTATCATAATTTTGGCAGGGGAAACCCAGCGAATTTCAAGAGTCTTCAAAAACCTGTACATGAGGTTTCCAGGAAATTATTGGCCTAAGTATTTATCAGCAAGAGATTATACATCTTCTATATGTGTACTGAAATGCCATGTGCCTTGTGGCAGTGGTTCCTTATATTAAAATGGCACCATACATGTTTGTATGTGTGTGTTCATATGTGTATACACATATGGTAAAAATGTTTGCACATATTACAGGCATATTTATGCTTTCACCCATAAACTTTTGCATACAAACGGATATTCTATAATTACTTGCCATGTAGTTATATGTGGCAATGTCAAAAATAAACATAAATTTAAATACAAACTATTAACTAAAAACATTCTATAGTTAATATATCAATTTATTTATTTAACAAATTTTAGGAATATAAATGTTCATTTATTCTACTACTATTTGCTGATTACCAATTAGTATTGAGTACTTGATAGATACTAGAGAGGCAGAGATGAAAAGATGAAAAAGGCCTCAGAGCTGATCACAATCTATCTGAGAAGAAGGTCTGTAGGGCCATTTATAGTGTTTGGAGAAAAATCTGCACTTACTCTAATGAAGCACATTTCTTTCTGCCAGGAAAAGCAAAGCTACTACAAGAACTCACTACATCAATGCGTGTTCATTATTGAGACCATCCTAGGAGAGCGTGCATCATCACAGGCTGCTCTGAGGTCTGTGCCCAATCAAGCAAAGAACAACGGGGATAATCACACTGTGCAGAGGGTGACCAATTTAGAAAAAAAGGACCCTTAAGAAGATCTTCCAACTTCCTTAAATGACTTTCATTAATTTTACACCTTTTGCCAATTAATTGCACTTATGAGCCTTCCTTGTCAATTACTGCATTCTCATTTTCGGCAATTGAACTAATCTTGGCCTATTCATATTTTGTTTTTTAAATAGGTATTTCCAATTATTGATATAGATCTTTATAATTACATTACAAATGTTTCACCATATTTATTCATTCTTTATAGAGACAAAATAAAGGTTCTATCATCTACACTTAAAACATGTACTTTTTTCTTCACAGCAAAACTTACAATATTCTCCTTATTTGGTGATTACTTTAAAACAAATATATTCCATTTAAAATATAAGCTCAATAACTACAGATACATGTATGTGTGTGTGTGTATATATATACACATACATATATACATATGTGTATATATACATATATGTGTATATATACACATGTGTATATATACACATATATACACATGTGTATATATACACATATATACACATGTGTATATATACACATACATATATACACATGTGTATATATACACATACATATATACACATGTGTATATATACACATGTGTGTATATATACACATATATACACATGTATATATATACACACATATATATACACACACACATACATGTATTTTTCTTATTCTGTTTTCAGTGTCTGTCTGTCTGCATACATGTTATACAGAAAAAGTTAAATTAGTATTTGATCAATAGTGAGTTTAATGTAGATTCATTTTTCACCTGCTGCATATTAAGTGCTGTTAGTTTACAAATATGAGTAAGACCAAAATAAAGGTATCAAGAAACTCAGGACCTACATTTCAATGTGGCTAGTGCAATCATTGATTTATTTACTGAGTGTTATGATCACACAGAAGAGGTACTAACCCTACTTTTTATTATAGTGAACTGCCTTCTGAAAGTGGCTTACTTAAAGAACATAGCTGGAGGTATTACATTATCTAATTACAAGCTATACTACAAAGCTATAGTAATTAAAACGCATGGTGTTGGCAAAAAAGATATGTAAACCAATGGAATAGAAAACCCAGAAATTAACCCATACCTACAGACAAATGATTTTCTATAAAGCTGCCAAGAATACACAATGGGAAAAATACAGTCTCTTCAATAAATGGTGTTGGGAAAACTGCATTTCCACATGCAGAAGAATAAAATTGGACCTACCTCTCACACTATACACAAAAACTACCCAAAATGGATTAAGGATTTAAACATAAAATCAGAAACTCTTAAACTACTAGAAGAAAACAGAGGGGGAAAAACTATATGACATTGGTCTGGGCAATGATTTTTTTGGATTTGACTCCAAAAGCACAGGCAGCAAGTCCAAAAGTAGACAAACGAGATTACATCAGACTAGAAAGCTTCTGCACATCAAAGAAAACAATTAACAGTTTGCAAAAACAACCTAAGGGTTGGGAGAAAATATTAGCAAACACATATCTGATAAAGAGTTATAACCAAAGTATATAAGGAGCTCCAAGAACTCAATAGCAGAAAACAAAACAAAACAAAAAATTTAAAAATGGGCAAGAAGTCTGACTAGATAGTTATCAAAAAAAGACATGCAAATGGCCAGCAGATGCATGGAAAAATGTTCAACACGGCTAATCATTCAAAAAATGCAAATTAAAACCACAAAGAGATATCATCTCACACCTGTCTTAATGGTTTCATCGAAGAGCTGAATGATAACACAGGGTTGACAAAGCTGTGCAGAAAAAGGAACACTTGCACACTGTTGGTGGAAAATGTAAATTAGCACAATCATTATGGGAAGTAATATGGAGGTTCCACAAAAAACTAAAAATAGAATTACCATATGATCCAGCAATCCCATGTCTGGGTATTTGCCCAAAAGATTTTGAATCAGTTTGTCAAAGAGATATCTGCACTCCCATGTTCACTGCTGCACTATTCACAATAGCCAAATTATGGAATCAACATAAATGTCTGTCAGTCAATCAATGGATAAAGAATGGATAAATGAAATACTATTCAACCTTAAAAAAAAAAGACAATTCTGTCATTTGGGACAACATGAATGGAACTGAAGAACATTATGCTAAGTAAAACAAGTCAGGTACAGTAAGACAAATACTATATGTTCTCACTTACGTATGGAATCTAAAATAATTGAACTCATAGAAGCAGACTTTGGAGTGGCGGTCACAGAGGCTGAGGGGCAGGGAAAATGAGGAAATGTTGGCCACAAGGTACAGAATCCCAATTAGACGGGAAGAATATCTTTTCCTCCTTTTTGAGTTCCACTGCATAACGTGGTGAATATAGTTAAAAATAGAGGCTGGGCGCAGTGGCTCACGCCTGTAATCCCAGCAGTTTGGGAGGCCAAGGCAGGCGGATCACCTGAGGTCAGGACTTCGAGACCAGCCTGACCAATATGGTGAAACCCCTTCTCTACTAAAAATACAAAAATTAGCCAGGTGTGATGGCGTGCGCCTGTACAGCTATTCCGGAGGCTGAGGCAGGAGAATAGCTAAAACCTGGGAGGCAGAGGTTGCAGCGAGCCGAGATCGCACCACTGCACTTCAGCCTGGGTGACAGAGCAAGACTCTGCCTCAAAAATAAATAAATAAATAAATAAATAAATAAATAAATAAATAAATAAATAAAATAGAGTACTGTGCATTTCAAAAGTAATTTCAAATGTCCTTGCTAGAAAATTTTTAAATATTTGAGGTGACAGATACGGTAACTAGCTTGATTTAATTACTCCACATTGTATTTTCATACCCCATAAATTTTAGACAATAATAGTCAATTTATAATAAAAATAAATAAATAATATTACAATCAATTAATAATTACCAAATGAATACCAGAGAGGTATGTTGTCTTTAAATGATGTCTCTTCCCAAAATGTTCCCATTTGCAACTAAAATAGCAAAATACAAGAGACCGGAAACAAAAATTTGTGTGACTTTTTTGTGTGCATTGTAGACTCCACTGCCATGACATGGAACTCCAGAATAGTAATGAATTATGGTTTCAGTAAGAACCCATGATAAGACAACTAGGAGGGTAGTAAAATAAAAGTTTCTGAGAGTTCCATCCTTCAATGTCCTATTAACTGTACAAGAAGGCTTCTGGGAAGGTGAAAATCCCTGACAGGATGCAAAACTAATGGCAACAACTGAGCATGTTCCTAAAATCATGGGGTATTTTGCACTAATGGGATTTGCTCCAATACATGACCAAGAGCAGATCTAAAATTTTTCACTTACCAAAAACTGAACCTTGGTCATAGACGGATCTGGAGAATGGTCTGCTCCATATCCATTGACATTATTAGGATTTGGTCGGTCATGTGATGTTGATAGGGTGGTTTCACCTGGGTAACTCCATCCTGAAATAGACTATTTGGGATAGAATTACCACAGGTGTGAATCACATTAAAAAGGTGTTTTGGCCATAAATATGAGACAAACCTGGCTATCTTACAGCCCTAACTTTATCTTGATTGTAGAACAAACCACAGGCAGAATACGTGACTCATGGCAGTGAATTTAAAAATTATTTTCTTCGGCCAGGCGCGGTGGCTCATGCCTGTAATCCCAGCACTTTGGGAGGCCGAGGAGGGTGGATCACGAGGTCAGGAGATCCAGACCATCCTGGCTAACACGGTGAAACCCCGTCTCTACTAAAAATATGAAAAAATTAGCTGGGCGCGGTGGCGGGCACCTGTAGTCCCAGCTACTCGGGAGGCTGAGGCAAGAGAATGGCGTGAACCCGGGAGGTGGAGCTTGCAGTGAGCCGAGATCGAGCCACTGCACTCCAGCCTGGGCGAAAGAGCGAGACTCTGTCTCAAAACAAAAACAAAAACAAAAACAATATATATACATATATATATATTTTCTTCAATTAAATGTATACCTCAAACGTGCATCATTTCTTTGCGTTGGGAACATTCAATGTCCTCCTTCAGCCTATTTTAAACTATATAATATATTATTATCGTCAACTATATTCATTCTACACTGCTATAGAATACTAGAATGTATTCCTCCTATCAAGCTGTAAATTTGTGTCCTTTAACAAATGCTAATTACCCTAATTTGATCACTATACATGGAGTCCATAAATATTTATAATTATTATGTGTCAATTTTTAAAATGGTGAAAATGGTACAGATAGATAAATACATAAACGTGCATCTCAAATAGATTATCTTCTGATGCACTACCTTATTTATTTTTATTTAAAAAAATAAAAACACTAAACTCCCCAAAGTATACAATACAAAGTAAATAGATGGGGGCAGGTAGAGTAATTTTTTAAAAAGTGTGGTAGCTGCCACAAGGGAAGATATATAGATCAATAGTATAGAATAAAGAACTTAGAAATAAACCTTCACATATATGCTCAAAAGATTTTCAACAAGGATGCCAAGAGTATTAAGTAGGGGAAAGGACAGTCTTCAACAAATAATGTTTGGAAACTGAATAGCCGCATGCGAAGAAATGAAGTTGTACCCCTCCCTTGCACCATGTACAAAAATTAACTCAAAATAGATGAAAGACCTAAATGTAAGATCTAAAACTATAGAACTCTTACTCAAGACCAGCCTGGCCAACATGGTGGAACCCGTCTCTACTAAAAATACAAAAATTAGCCAGGCATGGTGGTGCACACCTGTAATCCTAGCTACTCGGGAGGCTAAGGCACGAAAATAGCCTGAACCTGGGAGGCAGTGGTTGCAGTGAGCCGAGATTGCACCACTGCACTCCAGCCTGGGTGACAGAGTGAGACTCTGTCTTGAAAAAATAAATAAATATAAATAAATAGATAAAACTATAGAACTCTAAGAATGAAACATAGATAAAAATATTAAAAACATTAAATTTGTCAGTAATTTTTTGAATGTGATACCAAAAGCAGAGGCAACAAAAGATCAAATAGATAAAATGGACTTAATGAAAATTAAAAACTTGTGTATCAAAAGAAACTATTAAGAGAATAAAAAAGCAACCCATATATTGGGAGAAGATATTTGGAAGTCACATAACTGATAAAGGATTAATATCCAGAATATATGAAGAACTCCTAAAACTCTACAACAATGGAACAAATAACCCAATTCAAAAATAGTCAAAGACTCAAATAGACATTTCTCCAATAAAGATGTACAAATGGACAATAAGCACATGAAAAGATATTCAACATCAGGAATTGCTAATTAAATGCAAATTAATATCATAATGAGACCACTTTATACCCATAGGCATATCCAAAAAAAAATACAAAATAATAAATGTTAGCCAAAATGTGGATAAATCAGTAAACTTGTGCATTGATGATAGGAATATAAAATAGTTCAGACACTATGGAAGACAGTAGAGCAATTTATCAAAAGTCAAACATAGAACAGCCATATAATCCAGGTCCATACCCAAAATAACTGAGCAAGGACTTGAATAGATATTTGCAAACCAATGTTTATAGCAGCATTATTCACAACAGCCATAGGTGAAAACAATCCAAATGTCCATCAATCAATAAAAGGATAAACAAACTGTGGTGTATACATATAATGAAATATTATTGATTCTTTTTAAAAAATGAAAATTCTAGTACATGAATCTTGAAAGCATTATGCTAAGTCAAATAAGCTGGGTTAGAAGAGCAAGTATTGTAGGTTTACACTTATGGAGGTATCTAGAACGAGTAGACAAATTCACAGATACTAACAGTAAAATGATGGTTATCAAGGCCTAGGGGGAGGTGGGAATGGGGAGTTAGTGTTTAATAGTGTCAACTTTTAAAAACTCAGAATTTATAATTTTAGAAAAGGAGAGGAGACTTATTTCTTGTAAAGGGTTACAGGGGGCAAGGTGGCCACCCCACAAGCTGAGAAATGTGCTTCCAGCCAAGATCAGAGACAGGCACTTAGAAGGAGCAGAGTTTGGGGTAGGAGCTTTATGCTGGACACAGTGGCTAAACATATATATTCAATAGGTTACAGGGAGAGCTATGAATATTCATGAAGGGGGTCCTGACACACATATTGAACAAACGTGTGTAACATACCATGCATGTTCACTTTGGGGTGGAGGCCTAACATATGATGTGTTACAGTTAAGCTCTCTACATCAAAAGGTCCTTTCAGGATACAAAGCCCTGTGAATGCCTCTGTAAACCAGCCCAGAACCAGTCCATGGTCAGCGGTCTTTTACCAGGAGAAAGTTGATGAAATCAGTCGCTTATCCGATGAAAGCTGTAGTTAAGGCTGGTGGAAAAGGGAGTCAGTTAATCAAATGTCTGTGAACTGAGTCAGTTAGTCAAATGTCTGCGAACTGGGTGAGTTGTAATTGTTTTAATCTTGCTTCTCTCAAGGACAGTAGTTATTTAGGTGCTAGAGATAAAGAAAAACCTCGTGGCAGTTAGGGATATAGTTTATTTTTTAAGTGTAGTTGTGACTTCACCCTTGCCTGGCATGGCCTGAGGTCCTGTTTATAATTCGGTGTCTTATTGCCAGGAAGAGTCTGTTCGGTCAGTCTCATGAACTCTATTTTAACACTAAGGCTGGTTATGCCTACACCATAAAAAAGGAGGAGGTTATGCCTATGGTTTAGGCATAACCATAAAGAGGTGCATCTGACCGCCCATCCCACTGTGGCTGGGAACTCAGTTTTAAGGATGTTGGGGGTCCCCTTGGGCAAGCTGGGGTCTGTTCAGTTGGTGGGGCCTCAGGACTTATTTTTAGTTTACAATAGGTACAAAGTTTCAGTCTGGAAGGATGGAGAAGTTCTAAAAATGAATAGTAGTGGGTCAAATGGTATTTCTAGTTCTAGATCCCTGAGGAATCGCCACACTGACTTCCACAATGGTTGAACTAGTTTACAGTCCCACCAACAGTGTAGGGATTATAAATCATGCTACTATAAAGACACATGCACATGTATGTTTATTGTGACACTATTCACAATAGCAAAGACTTGGAACCAACCCAAATGTCCAACAACGATAGACTGGATTAAGAAAATGTGGCACATATATACCATGGAATACTATGCAGCCATAAAAAAGGATGAGTTCATGTCCTTTGTAGGGACATGGATGAAGCTGGAAACCATCATTCTCAGCAAACTATAGCAAGGACAAAAAACCAAACACTGCATGTTCTCACTCATAGGTGAGAATTGAACAATGAGAACACATGGACACAGGAAGGGGAACATCACACACTGGGGCCTGTTGTGGGGTCGGGGGAGGGGGGAGGGATAGCATCAGGAGATATACCTAATGTTAAATGACGAGTTAATGGGTGCAGCACACCAACATGGCACATGTATGCATATGTAACTAACCTGCACGTTGTGCACATGTACCCTAGAACTTAAAGTATAATTAAAAAAAATGAATAGTTGTGATGGGTGCACATCGTGAACATACTTAATTTCAATAAATTGTACACTGAAAATGTTTACATGGTAAATTATAGATTATGTATATTTTACCACAATTAATAAAATAAGCTATTGTGCAAAAACAAGAAAAGTCTAAGAAACTGATATCAGTTGATATGAACTAAGGAGATGAACTAAGGAGACGTGACAACCGAAGGTGGTGTGATATTCCCATGATATCCTGGAAGAGAAAAATGACAGTACTTAAACAACTAAAGAGATCTGAATAAAGTATGAACTTAAATGGAAAATATATCAATATTTGCTTATTAATTATGAAAAATGTGCCATGCTAATATGTTAATTATAGGGGACAGTTGGTGTGGGTTATATGAGAACTCTCTGTACTATTTTTGCCACCTTTCAGTGAATCTAAAACTACTCAATAGTTCAATTTAAAAGGCATGAAAAAAACTAAATAAGAGGTGAAGCAAATACAAATATCATGGAAGTCAATCTCGTTCTGAAAAAACACCTGACGTTTTATGAAAATGACTTCTGCTATTTGTAAAGAAAATTTTGTAAAAGATACATGAGGCAACTTTACAACAAAAACAAAAAAAACCTTTCTTAGTAGCATAATTTGAATTATTGTTTTAAGTAGTAAATAACAATTTAAGAAATCATAAAATCAGATTATGGAAACGATTTGTATGCAAGTAGCTAGGCAGCATGCAGGAAAAAAAATACAGATAAAGATCATTCAAAAGAAGATGAACAAAATGGAAGACAAGGTGCAAAGATTAAATTTCTGAAACAGAGGAGGCAATAAACAAAGTTTAAAAATAATAAGAGGCCAGGAACGGTGGTTCTCGCCTGTAATCTAAGGACTTTGGGAGCCGAGGTGGGCCAATTGCTTGAGCTCACGAATTCAAGACCAGCCTGGGTAACATGGGAAACCCCGTCTCTATAAAAAAATACAAAAATTACCCAGGCGTGGTGGTGTGCACCTGTAGTCTCAGCTACACTCTAGCCTGGGTAGACGCAGCTTTGGTCTCAGAAAAAAAAAAAAAAAAAAAAAACTAAGAAAGTACATAATTGAAAATAATAATAATTTCAAATTTAACCATTCTACAAGCAGTTACACTTTTAACTGTACACCAAAGAAAAGCTTTTCACGAAGTGAGGAAGGAGTTAAAGCAGTTAGGTTCTGATCTATTCACTCCTTTTACTGAAGAACTTTCCTAGGGGTGAGGGAATGAGGGCAGAGGGCAAGTGAACTGCTCTGATATTGCCAGTTGGAATAATTACATTTGCTAGTACAAAAATATCTTATACTGAGAATAACCATGGCAAGATATCCATAGCTAAAGAAAAACTACGGCAAATAAACTCAGAATCCATGGTTTTCTGAGGCAAGTTTCCCTACAAAATGTCACATTTCTTTAAAACTAAAGTATGTCTTGTATATAGCGTATACATGTACTTCAGTTTGTGTCCAGTTTTAAGTCTGTCTTTTGATCAAAGCATTTACTTCACTTAAATTTATTGTTAAGTATTTATATGATTGGATTTACTTCTGGGATTTTTTTGCTGTTTTCTATTTGTCTCATTGACTTTTTTGTTCTGTTTATCTTTTACTGCCTTGTTTTGTGTTGAGAGAGATTTCAATGCAATTTTAAATTACTTTTTAAACCATTTCTAAAATGTATTTTCTTAGTCATATGTGGGTACAGTTGGTGGCTCCCCAAAACAACTACAGACATACCTTGTTTGATCGTGTCTGGCTTTATTGCAACTCACAGATATTACATTTCTTACATACCAGAGGTTTGTGGCAGCCCCTGCATCCAGCAAGCCTATCAGCGTCACTTGTTTCAACAGCATCTATTCACTTTGTGTCTCTGTGGCACCAGTTTTTAGCAATAAAATATTTTTAATTATTAAGGTATATACATTGTTTTTAAGACATAATACTGTCGCACACTTAGTAGACTATAGTTTAGTGCAAACATAACTTTTATATGAACTGAAAAACTGAAAAAGTTTACTTTGCTCTGGTGGTCTGGAACTAAACCTGCAATATCTCCCAGGTGTGCCTGTATACACACACTCACATCTGTGCAATTTTATATTCATCCACATATTGCCACTTCTGGTCATATTTATTTATTTCTTGTATGTTTCAGTTAACATCTGACATCATTTTCTTTAAGCCCCCAGAACTTCCTTTAGTATTTTATATAGAGCAGGTTAGCTAGCAATAGATTTTCTCAACTTTTGTCTCTCTAGGAATGCATTTAATTTCTTTTTCACGTTTTTATTGTTGCAAAACATACATTATATAAAATGTGCCATTTTAACCATAGAGATGTACAGTTCAGGGGCACTAAATACATTCATGATGCATGGCAACCATCACCAGTATTTCCAGAACTTTTTTATCATCTCAAACAGAAACTCTATAGCCATTAAATAACTCCCCTTTACGGCTCTTCCACGGCCTTGGTAAATCTCTATGCAATTACTTTCTATCTCAATGAATTTGCAAATTCCAGGTACTTTGGCTTTGAAGATAAGTCTAATTTAAGTCTATGCTTTAATTGAGTTGTCTCTTACTGACAAGTTTTAAGAGTTCTTTATATATTCTGGATATTAATCCCTTATCATATGTATGATCAGCAAATATTTGCTCCCATTCTGTGGGTTGTATTTTTACTCACTTGACAATGTCCTTGAATACTCAAATATTTTAAACTCAATTAAATCCAATTTATCTATTTGATCTCTTGTTGATCTTTTTTTTGCCTATGTTTTTGGTGTCATATCTAAAAATCATAGCCAGATTCAATGTCATAGTTTCTTTCCTATATTTCTTTCTAAAAGTTGCTGAGTTTTAAGCTTTATGTTTAGGTTTTGGATCCATTGTGAGTTAATCTTTGTACATGATGTAAGGTACAGGTCCAACTGCATTCTTTTGAATGTAGTTATCCAGTTTTCCCAGCACCACCTGCTGAAGAGACTGCCCTTTCCCTCATTGAATGGTCTTGGCACTCTCGTCAAGTAGCAATTGAATTTGTATGTAAAGATTGATTCTAGTCTAGTCTAGTCTAATCTAGTCTAGTCTAGTCTAGTCTAGTTCTATTCTATTCTATTCTATTCTATTCTATTCTATTCTGTTCTGTTCTGTTCTGTTCTGTTCTGTTCTGTTCTGTTCTGTTCTGTTCTATTCTATTCTATTCTATTCTATTCTATTCGTCTGTGTGTCTGTCCTTGTACCAGTATCACAAAGTATTGATTCCTGCAGCTTTATAATAAGTTTTGAAATTGGTACCTTGTGAATCCTCCAACTTCTTTACTTTTCAAGACTGTGTTGGCTATTTGGAGTCCCCAAAGTTTTCATCTGTATTTAGGATGGGTTTTTCTCTTTCCAAAGAAAACACAATTTTGATTTCTAAAGAGATTGCATTGAATCTGTAAATCTCTTTAATTAACACTGTCACCAAAAAATATTGTCTTCCTCTCCATGAATATGGAGTGACTTTCCATTTCTTTATGTTGTCTTGATAACTATTAACAATGTTTTGTAGTTTCCATTGTGCAAGTATTTACCTCCTTGATTAAATTTATTTCATATTATTATTTTTGATGCTATTGTAAATTGAACTGATTTTTAAATTTTCTATTAAGGTTGTTCATTGTTAGTGCATAGAAAAGCAACTAACTTTTATGAGTTGATTTTTTGCTTCCTGCAATTAATCCTGCTGAATTCACTTAGTAGCATCAACATGTGTGTGTGTGTGTGTGTGTGTGTCTGTATGTGCGTAATATTTAGGGTTTTCTATATATAAGATCATAGCATCTGAGAACAGAGATAATTTTACTTCTTTTCCAATCTGGGTGCCTTTTTTTTTTTTTTTTGCCTAATCTCTCTGAATAGATCTTTCAATACTATGCCGAATAAAAGTGTTAAAGTGGGGATTCTTGTCTTTTCTTAATCTTAGTGGAAATACTTTCAGTTTGTCACTATGGAGTATAATACTGGCCATGAGACTTACATATGTGGTCTTTACCCTGATGGAGAATTTTATTCTATCCCTGGTTTGTTGGATGTTTTATGATAAAAGGATGTTAAATTTTGTCAGATGCTTTTTCTACTTTGAGATAATCATGTGAGGTTTTTCCCTCTTTATTCTATTAATGTGGTGTATTACATCAATTGATTTTCATATCTCAAAATATCCTTGATAATTGATCATGGTGTGAAATTCTCTTAATGTTTCTTAATTCTATTTACTAATGTTTTGTTGAGGATTTTTACATCAATATTCATAAGAATATTGGTTTGTAGTTTTCTTTTCTTGTATTTTCTATGTCTGACTTTAGTATCTGGGAATTTTGCCTCATAAAATGAGTTGTGAGTGTTCTCTCCTTAACTATTTTTTAACGTTTGTGTAACACTGGTATTAATTTTTCCTCAAATATTCAATGTACTCCAACATTGAGGCCAACTGTGTCTGCAATATTCTTTGTCAAAGGTTTTTGATGAGTAATTAGAATTATATAACCAGAAAAGTTGTATTAACAGGTTTCTCCATCTTGGTACAATTGATGCTTGGGGCTGAATAATTCTTTTTTGTGTAGAGCTGTCCTATTTATTACAGGATTGAATGGTGTTTAGGAGCATCCTTGGCCTCTACTCACCAGATGCCAATAGCACCCTTTCCCCCTGAGTTGCGACACAAAAAGGCCTCTAGACATTGTCAGTGGATCCCAGAGAAAGCTAACATATCTGATTGAGATTGACTGATGTGTTAGGAATTTTTCCTATTCCTTGTGACAGATTTGGAAATTTGTATGTTTCAAGAAATTCAAATACCGCACGTTCTCACTTATAAGTGGGAGTTAAATGATGAAAACACATGAACACTGGTGGGGAACAGCACTCTCTGGGGCCTGTTGGAGGAGAGGGGGTGGGAGAAGGGAGAGGATCAGGAAGAATAGCTAATGTATGATGGGCTTCATACCTGGGCCATAAGACGGTCTGTGCAGCCAACCACTATGGCACATGTCTACCTGTCTAACAAACCTGCACATCCCGCACATGTACCCCTGAACTTAAAAGTCGAAAAATTTTTAAAAATTTTTTAATTTCTTCAAACTGTCAAATGTATTTGTTTATAACATTCAGTTATCTGTTTTTATGGCCGTAGAGTCTATAGTAATGTTAATTGATGATATTTATTGTGATTTTGCATGCACTCTCTCTCTAATTAATCTATCTAGTCTAACTGGAAATCTATCAATTTTATTAGTTGTTTCAAAAAATCAAATTTGTATTTTGGTGATTTTTCTCTACTGATTGTCAATTTTCTACTTCAGTGATTTCTGCTCATATCTTTACTATTTTCTTTCTATTAACTTTGGTTTTAATTTTCTTTTCCTTTTCTAACTTCTCAAAGTGGAATCTGATATTCTTAATTTTTTAATATAAGCATAAATTTTCTTTCAATTACTGCTTTAGTTGCAGCCCTCAAATTTTAATATATTATGTTTTTGTGGCTTCTCTGTTAAAATATTTGCTATTTTCTCTTCTGATTTCTTTCTCTTACGAGGTATTTAGAAGTGCTTAATTTTAAGTATTTTAGCATTCTCCAGATATCTTTTTATTTCTTTATATTTTAATTACACTGTAGCCAGATAATATGTGTGTATAATATCAGTTCTTGGAATTTATTGGTACACATTATATGGCCCAGCATATGTTCTACGCTGATTTAATGTATCCAAGTACACTTGAATATAGTGTGTCATGTGCAATATTAGGTATATTGTTCCTTAACTGTTAAGTTTAGTGATTGGCAATAACATATAAATATTATATACCTTTATTACTATGAGGGTATTAAAATCTCCATCTATAACTATGGATTTGATTTGTCTTGTTCTCACTTTAGAATTGTTTTTGTTTGATGTATCTTGAAACTTTGTATGTACATGGAATATTATATTGTCATTTGTTCTTAAAACATTTGCTCTCAATTTCTTTATCCTCTTAAACTGAGAGCCAATCGGACACAGCTTAGACTATGCTGAATGTACATTGATTTCCATATGTGCCTTGAAAACTTTGTGCTTTGGTATATATACCATAAGTAATATATAATTTTTTATCATTGTATGTGTATTTCCAACTTTTTCCCTTTTGAAAGAAAGCATTAAAAATAACTACTGTGGGCTAGAAGTGGTGGCTCACACCTGTAATCTCAGCACTTTGGGAGGCCAAGTCAGGTGGATTGCTTTAGCTCAAGAGTTTGAGACCGGCCTGGGCAACATGGTGAAACCTCGTCTCTACTAAAAATATGAAAAATAGCCAGGTGTGGTGGCACACGCCTGTAGTTCCAGCTACTCAGGAGGCTGAGGCAGGAGGATTTCTTGAGACCAGGAGGTGGAGGTTGCAGTGAGCCATGATCATATACTTCAGACTGGGTGACAGAGTGAGACCCTGTATCAAAAATAAATAAATAAATGCTGTGTATTATTACATATGTGTATATATGCTATTGATCTGACATAGGTACTCACTCAGTTTAGGTTAGTGGAAGAATACTTGCACTTACAGTTTTGTTAGTAGAATCTGTTTGCAGTTTTAAAAACGCTTCACCATGTTAAATTCCCAAAAAGTATATATGAAGGTATCCATTGTCTCACACGACCAACAGTATTTGATAATATCAATCTAATTTGCTAGCTGTTGGGTGAAAAAACACAGGATCTCATCATTATTTAAATTTGTATCCCCTAGCTACAAACACTCTTAAAATTGTATTTATATTAACTCTCTAAATTGTATGCTTATATTTCTTGCCTATTTTTCAATATTTTTTCTTTTAGATTTGAAGTTTCCCTATGCATATCATAATTGTTTTTATTATTTAACTTTTTATACCTTGCAAATACTGTTTCCAATACTGTTTCCAAGATTTATGGGCTTATTCCCAATCCAGTAACCTTGGATTATTATATCATTTCCTATATGGAAGTTGTTTTTGCTTTGCTATTTATGTGGTCCACCTAGGGAGGTAGTGTAGATGAATGGCTAAGGAAAAAGCTCTAGAGTCAGATTATGTGTCTCCAAATCTCAATATCCTTATCTAAGTTGAGGAAACGTTAAGATAACATATCAGAGAAAATTCTCCTGTTAGTATGAGAGTAGGTATTCTTAAGCAAGACACAAAACCTAGATTCTATTAAAAAACAAAAAGCAGTGAAAAGAATATAAATCATTTTACCATAAAGACACATGCATGTGTATTTTCATTTTAGCACTATTTACAATAGCAAAGACATGGAATCAACCTAAATGCCCATCAACAGTAGACAGGATAAAGAAAATGTGGCACATATACACCATAGAATACTACTCAGCCATAAAAAAGAGAATGAGATTCTATCGATTGTGGCAACATGGATGGAGCTGGAGGCCATTATCCTAAGCAAACTAAAACAGGAACAGAAAACCAAATATCACATGTTCTCATGCACAAGTGGGAGCTAAACATTGAGTACTTATGAACACAAAGAAGAGAGCAACAGACACCAGGACCTACTCGAGTGTGGAGGAAGGGAGAAGAGGGAGGATCAAAAAACTACCTATTGAGTGCTATGCTTATTACCTGAGTGACAAAATAATCTGTATACCAGACCCCATAACATGCAATTTACCTACATAACAAATCTGCAAATGTACCCTGAGCCTAAAATAAAAGTTAAAATTTTTAAATTAAAAAAAATAGCGAAATCTTACCATATTTTGGAGGCACTACAAGGCTCAAACCACTTAACCCTCCTAAAATCCTGAGGTATAGAATGATCTCCATTTCACAGATCAATGTTTTCCTAATGCTTTTTTACATTTTTACAAATTAACTTTATGTGGCTTGGTCTAAATTATTTTAATCCAAAAGATAGCTGATATTCCCAACAACATTTATTACAGTTCTTCCTTTCCCCACTAATTTAAGTGACCCTTTGTCATAATTCGATCAATTTTAGTACTATCTACAATTTCTATTGACCTTTCTATTTATTCTTGTGCTAATATCTTACTCATTTAATTGCTCTAGCTTTAGAGTATATTTTTAATCTTTTGGAACATGTCCAAAGTTTTTATTTTTCCCTCTTTTTTAAAACAACTGTCATGTTTTTTTTTTCCAAATGAAAGTTGGAATTTGTTCCGTTACATTAAAATATTTCTGTTAGAATTTCCATTGGGATTGGCTATATTTATAGAATATCTGGAGAATCAACATTTTTACAATTTTTCTATTTTGTAAGAAGCATGTCTCCAAATTAATATATTTAAATGATGTCCTTCAAAGCAAGGCATGGATTTCATTATACCTCCTTTGAGCATTTCTTATCAAGTTTATTAACAAGTATTTTGTAGCTTGTTTTGCTCTAGTTGTTCAGATCTTTCCTACCCAAATTTTCTACTTAGTTAAGAAATTGACTTTTAAATTTTGAATTCTATTGGGACTCTTCACTGATATCTCTTATTCTAGTAGGTTTTTAGTGGTTCCTTTGAGGATTTCTAGGTAGTTTGTCATATGGTCCAAAATAATAACAGTGTGTCTTTTTTATTTTAATTTTTATATCAAAGTTTTTCTTTTTCTCTTATCATACTGCTTTGGCCAGAATACTCACTACAATGTTGAATAGCACTAGTGACAATAATGCCTTTGTCTTTCACCTTTTTTATTTGAAGAATATTTTAAAATTTCACTTTACATATGATTCTGATGCAAATTTTTAATCGCAATTTTATTCAGGATGTTTAGTTCTATTTTCACCATGTTAAGAACATTCAACTTGGAGGCAAATTAAATTTATCAAATAGTGTTTATGTATCTATTAATGTTGATTTATCTTTTAACTTGTACTTTAAAAATTCTGTAACTTGAATTGCTTTTGTATTTCTAGCATAAAATTGTAAATTCTTAATAAAACCATACGTTTAATATTTGTAACTTTTTATTATATCACTTCTATTTGGTGTTCATGGTTAGAGAAAATAGTAGCCATATCCCAGAAATGCACACACACACACACAGACACACACGGCCAAAATAATTTTTAAATTTATCTTTTTCATTAATTTACTCTTTGTTACTTTCTTCCTATTTCTTATTTTATTTTTGCATAAATAGAAAACTAAGCAAATTTGCTGAGTTGTGTAACATAAACTTTTAAAAGCTATCTTCAGATACCTCTGGATAATATTTTTGGTTCTCTGGTGTTGCTATTTTTCATTAAATGAAATAATTTTGGTTTTTGAAAGTGATATTTCAAGGCATTTCAGATTGTATTTAGGAATAAAGAATTTTTACTGAAAAATATATGGGTTTGTTTATTCCTTTTGTTATTTCCTCTCTTCCTTCTTCCTTTCCTTCCTCCTCGTTTCTTCTTTTTTTCGCTGCTTCCTTCTTTTATTTATTTTCCCACAGTAATGGTGAATTTGCCTTAAATTGACTACATTGTATTCTCTAGTCCCTATTGCAGCTAGTGTAATGCATTCTCATGATGGATAGACAGGAAAATGCACAGTCTGTGACAATGGAAGATAGTACAACCAAGGGGCTCATGGGGATCAGTGGAACAAAAGCAGTTTATAAGCATCTAAGCTAAGCAGCCAAGAAAAGGCATATTGTTCTGAACACAAGCTATATCTTCACTAAACAAAATGTAATGACATGCTACTATGTATCAGGCTCTATGCTAGGTTCTAAGGAAAAAAAAGGAGATCAAGACTCGGGCCATGCGCCTCCTTCAGAGAACTAACAGTTTTTTAGGAGGACACACATGAAATCAGAGATTTATTACAATGGAGAAAACTTTAGATGCATGTAGAAAATGACTGGTAGATAATGAAAGATGACGCTAATGCAACCTGTGGAGTTTAGGACATGGTCCACAGTGTGCTGGATATTTACTCCAAGTCAGATATAATTCTGTTTACTACAGTTGTGTGAAAGCAATTATGTGTATTTCACATTTTATTCCTATTAAATTACTAAGCGCATTGCTTAGCCACTTAGTTATTTAAGTTAGGACATTTGCCCTTAAATGCACAGGTATTCATTTCTTTACTCTTCTTCTTCTGATAACTCACTCATTAAGGCAGGCCACTCATTCAATCAAAATACAATGCCCACTTACTACGTGTCATTATTGGACTCAGAAACCAATCTGACTGAGTCCTTGACCTCATGAAATTTACTCTCTAGTGGGACAGACAAAGATTAATCAAAATCTCTCAAATAAGTGTATGATCAAAGGACAGATTTATGTGCAACCTAAACATTTAGTGATTAATTATACAGTGCTGGGTATAAGCATGGGAGCATTGAGGGCCATTGGGAAGGAAGAAGCCCAGAAAGTGATAATTGAGTTGAGAACTCAAGAATATTTGGGTCAAGAGACAGAGGTAAAGGGCTCCAGACAGAGGGCTCGGTGTGAGTGCAGGCCCCGTGGGAGGGAGCCTGGTGCTTCTGAGGCTAAGAAAAAGGTAGAGACTTTAAGGGAGGCGTGTGCACAATTAATGAGAGCTGTTGCTCTCTGGGTCTTGTAGGCCCTTTTAAGGATTTCCTTCCTTAGAGAAATGGGGAACTCTGAAGGGCATTGAATGTGGGAGAAAATAATTGATTTCCAGGTGGCTGTAATGTAGGAAATGGACTCAATGTTTTCAGCTCTTCCAACATCTCTATAGCAATTTCCCTATATTCAATTCCCTCCTTTAACCTTCACAGGATGAATACTGACCCTGACAGTACATACAGTATATAACATTTATTCAGTATTTTCTATCTGCCAGGCATTTTCTTAAGGGCTTTACATATATTATTTCATTTTTCCAACAATCTTTTAGACTTGTATCTATTTATGTCCTCATAGCACAGACGTGGGACCTCAGGTACAAAAAAATTAAGTAATTTGCCTAAGGTCACAGATCTGTAAAATCTGTATACTAATTTGGATTTCTGGCACTATTATCTTTGTTTCCAGTATGTTGTTTTGATCTTTTTCTAATATTTCAATAGTTCTGCTGCTTGTTTTCTCAAATTCTATCATAAGTAAATGGAGTTAAAATATGAAATATGTAAACATTTCAAATTCAATGAGGTTGATATTTCAGACATTCTATGTTATATGCGATTTCTGAATTTTCCTAATTGGTTTAGAATAAAAATATGATAGAAAGGCAATGATGTTGTGAGGAATACAATTTTATTTGCATATTTATTTAAATGAGATATTTGAATATTTTACATGCATTTAAGCTTAAAATAAAGCACCTTTGGTGAATCTTTTTTCTCTCAGAAATAACTTGATAGGTTTGTGAATCTCAAAACGGTGAGATGTTCACACGTTTATTACATTTTATTTCATATATATTTAGAGTGTCAGTAGGTAAGATAGGTTTGTGTCAGATTCAGTGTTACCATAATAAGGGGATTCTATTTAAAATGTTGCATATGCATGCACGATATTACTGGCTATATATAACAGATATATGTGTAACAGTTACATGCTTGTAAATGTTATTTAAATGAAGACTTTTAATCTACACTATTTAAATAAAGTTTATTTCTATTAACCTTATATAGAGAAAAAAATTCAAAACACCAAACAATATGGTATTCAAAATATAGAACTACTAGTTAAATGCAGATTAATTTTTTAACAAGAATTCCTATGCAGTAGGCAGATAGTTCCCACATCTCATTGTGATTGACAAGCCTGACATATGGAATAGTTCACAAATTCCCAGGTGACTGACAGATGGAGAATAGAAAGGCGGATAAAGTTGCCTAGAGAGCTGAGGATGATTTCATATTCAGCGGTTTTGATCAAAAGGATTCCAGATCTCACACTAAATTTAGCACCGCTGGCAATTAGTGCATGATTTATTCAGTCCTTTCATTTGCTGGTTGACAAATGGAAAACAAGCACAAAATTAAAAATAAGTTTATTTCCAGCATTTCGGATATTTAAAATGTGTGTGTCTTTGTTTGCACATAAATTAACATGAGATGAATTTATAGTGAGATTAAATCTGAAATGGAGATGCAAGCAATAAATAAGAGCTTTTTTATGTATCGTACGGGCAGAACAGGTGTTTGAATTAAGAAATACTAATATGTTTAGCAGCACGGCTCCACCTTTAGCATTAGGGAGTTGATGCTTTCCTAAATTTAGAATAATCTTTTCGCAATTTAGAGTTCTTTCATAAGCTTCCAACATAGGTGACCATCTGTATGACAATATTAATGCTTTTCAGTCTAGTAATAGTATAAAAATAAAAACAACTCCCTGTCACCAGGCTTTTCTGCATTACAACGAGTCACAGAAAGGCTACAGGCTTCTTTCCCTGTTTCTACCTCTTGGGTGTCCATGGTGAACAGGCAGCAGAAACCCAAATCTGTCCCCTCTCATGCATTTATAAACGGGGTTACAAGATTTTAACCTTTTCTGTACTATCCTTCCAGCTAGACCATGTGTAAAGCTCTGTTTCCAGTTTCTCTTCCTATTTCATGGAACAACAATGAGAGGAGCAAGATATGCTGATGTCAACTTTCTGTCGTGTTATTCAGAATCAGAACACAACAAAATCACATCCACAATTGCAGGAGAGCATAACTGAAAATTGTCCCTCCTAGGGATCCAGAGAGGCAGGGACATTTTTAAGCACATTGACTGCAAGTGTAGAAAATGAATTGAGCAAAAGCCCCATTCTTTCAGTGATGGAAAAAAAAAAAACCAATTATCATATCTGAAAGACCTTGTGATTTCTGAGTAGGTGTGTCTGTCTATCTCCTTTTTAGAAATCTTCTTGGCACTGTCTAATATAGCTGCTTAGAAAGATGAATGAATTTCTCGAAAGACGGTGGAAGCTGGAAGGATGTCTCAGAGTGTGAGGTGCCTTATCATTGTTAATGGAACAGAAGTGGCCCGTTGAGGTAGCTTGACATCAAAAGCAAACCAGGGCAACCATTTATGAAATGTTGGGCTGGCAGCAAAGCACCTGAGACTTAGGGATTGTGGGGGCAGATGTTTGGGATACTTATAGGTTTTCTTATTTGATTTGTATTCCAGGTCTGACATTCAACTTTATTTGTATTCATTATTCACAGTGGGAACTAGAAAGGTTTTTAAAATAGCATAAAATCCACTTAAATTATAATGGAAAGAATTGTGTGCAATGTGATGCTTTAATTACTGTTAGGCTAACCTTGGGATATGGGAAATGTCAATTTTCATTGGCCACATGAAGGCTGAGCCCAGGTTTTAGCCCGCAGATATGTGCAGGCAGTAGGGGAGCAGCTCATGGGCACAGCCTGCCTGAGGAGTCCCCACAGTGCTTCAAATCTGCTTTGCCTCCTCCCCACACACCCTGGGGCACCATCACCGTTTCATTAGTATTTTCTTCCTCTTCTGCAATACCGTCACTGGTTCTCAGCAGCAGCCCAAAGACATTTCCCAGGCAAATGGCTTCAGGTCGGTTATGTTACTTCTTTTTTTTTAGTAGACCCTCACTGGGTGGGTATGTCCTGGGTTTTCCACCCACCAAGACTGGGAACAGGGAAGCAGTGATGAGCTGGGACAGATCTTAAGACTCCTCTCTCTGTCAATCTATTCTTCTATTACTACTTGAAACCAGTAGCCCAAATACCGTGCTATCTCCCCTGTGTCTTCTGCATGCATAAATTATTTCATCTGTAAACAAGCATTATCAGTTTTGAGCTTCTGGTTCCCTAAGAGCATGAGAACACCTTCCAAAGTAAGAGGCCATCATTCTGATTACCCTACTCTACTGAAGAGTCCGTCTCTGGTCTTTCAAGACCTGCCATGGTGGTTAGGTATATGGTATGAAATCAACTGGACCTGAAATTCTTCTCAATTAAAAGGAGATTTTTAATTTCAATTTACCCAACTATGTGCAAATGTAAGCCATATATGAACTGAGAGAAACAGAGACTAAATTTTTTTCTTAAGTCATACTCCTAGACAGTATGCAGCCTAAGCCTCTACATTACAGCCTGGAGGCAAGTTATGCATATATACATGCACACACAGATAAACATATTTATGTAGACACTTCCATTTTTATTTATTTTACCCAAAAATATACTCTCTGAAAATAATAAGTGTTTAACAATTTGGGAAATAACTACATTCTAAAATACACGTTGCCTTTCCTTCAGTGTGACATTTATTTTTCCTAATTAATCTGTTGAACTGAATGAAACTGTTCATAGTTGTCATGTTTAAGCTATAAAATTTACAACGTCATATGGTTCAACTTAGTAAAATCACAGTATTAGATGGGAGAAAGGTGGTTACATCCCCATTCCACTATTGGAGAGAAAAGAAAGAAGGCAATACTTTCTAATACCTTATTAGTTACGCATAGAACTATGAAAAGAATCTATTTCAACTGACTCACAAGATTTTTTCCTGTTGCATACTTTCTCATCATGCTAAAAACCTGTAACAAATATAAATGTCTTATTTATTTATTTATTTATTTATTTATTTATTTATTTATTTTTGAGACAAGGTCTCACTTTGTCACCCAGGCTGGAGTGCAGTGGCAGGATCTCGGCTCACTGCAGCCTCGACCTCCCAGGTTCAAGTGATCCTCTGGCCTCGGCCCTCCAAGTAGTTGGGACCACAGGCCCACACCACCATGCCCAGCTAATTTTTCTGTATTTTTTGTAAAGACGGGGTTTCACCATGTTGCCCAGACTGGTCTCAAACTCTTGAGCTCATGCAACCCGTCTCGGCCTCCCAAAGTGCTAGGATTACAAGCGTAAGCCACCTCACCTGGCCTAAATGTTTAATGTTTTAATTTGTTATATATTACCTGTATGCACTGTGATACTGTAACATCATAAGAAGAAGAAAGGGAAAAATGTAACACTCTCTGAATGACACCTATGTGCCAGACACTCAGCTTGGGGTTTTAGCAAAACGTTAACTATTCTTCTCAGTTTTCTATAGTTCTCTGAATGAAATTTTTAACAAAATCTGAAGAATATGTTTAATCTCAGCATTTGTCTAAACATGTCCACCCAACATGGTCATCTCTCACCACATGAGTCTATTTATGTTTATATTGAAATTTATCAAACTCAAATAACTTAAAATGTTAGTTACTTCTGTAATACAAGAAACATTTCAAGCACTCGATAGCCATATGTGGCTAGGGGTTACACCATCAGACAGAGCAGATATAGAAAGTTTTCCTAATCTCAGAGAGTTTTGCTAGACAATGGAGGTCTAAGTCAATCTTTCAAAGGATATATTGGTCAACAAAGTTTTCACAACTTCATTAAACCTCTGGCAAGCTGGTGGTCCAGGTCTATTTTTAATTATTTATCATTTCTAGAGACCAAACACTAAAATTACACATTTTTTAAAACATTATTTACAAAAGAATAAGTGGTAATTTCTTTGAAAGTATGTAACATGAGATACTTAATAAACAAATAACACCACCCCAACTCTCCCTACTTTTGAACATGATATAGACAGAGTGCATACATGACAGTTGATGTGACACACTCTCTGCTCTCAATCTTAAGCAGTTCTTTCATTTGACTAGTTTCTAAATAACACATCTAGTGCAATCAAAAGTCATCTTTTCTGGGAGGAAAAGAAAAACAAATGTTTCCACAGTGATACAGAAATGCAGAAAACTGTTTGGAAGCAAATATTAAAACAGTATGTGATCAAGCATAGGTGATAATTCAAAAATCAGGAAAACTTGGAAGATTTTAATAATAGCTTTATGCTTTCGAATGAACACTTTGCAAATGTCACTGGGCGCGGTGGCTCACAACCGTAATCCCAGCACTTTAGGAGGCAGGCGGATCAACTGAGGTCGGGAGTTCGAGACCAGCCTGACCAAAATGGAGAAACCCCGTCTCTACTAAAAATACAAAAAAATTAGCCAGGTGTGGTGGCACATGCCTGTAATCCAAGCTACTCGGGAGGCTGAGGCAGGAGAATGGCTTGAACCTGGGAGGCGGAGGTTGTGGTGAGCTGAGATCCTGCCATTGCACTCCAGCCTGGGCAACAAGAGCGAAACTCCATCTCAAAAAAACAAAAACAAAAACAAAAAAACTTTGCAAATGTCTCTTTGAAATGCAAAGGTTAATAATGTAATCTGAAACACATCAAAGGGATAGATAAGGGAAAACATCTTTTTTTTTTTGAGATGAAATTTTGTTTACCTGGTATATGTGCTGGGTAGTTCTGCTGACTAAGCACCTCATATAAAATTAGGGCACCAAAATTACTGTTGAATGAATGAAACGAGTATCAGGCTGAGGAGTTTTACAGAGTAGGTGTCTTACTGTTTGTTTCAGTTCATGAAGAGTTGAGAATTGTGACCAGTTTTCTGCACACTGAAAACCCTAACAAAAGTTATCTAATCACTACTTACCCTTCATAAGCATACACTTGTTGCTACTAATCCTATTTTTACTCAGATATTTTAATGATATTCCCACAAAATTCTCTGTCTATTCGCCTTGCCATACTCTAAGCAAATATACATACCTCTGTTGCAACAGCCACCAAACATTAACCATATTCCTTGTTCTTTCTTTTCTGAGGAACTTCTTTCTACCAGTCTGGGTTTTTTTTTTTTTTTTTTTTTTTCATCTCAATCTACTATCCATCATCTGTCTTTCACCTCCCACTGTCTGAAATAAAGCTGAGAATAGACATACATAATGCTTCAACAATTACAGCTGGAAAAAACCTACCAGCATGGCTCTCAACAGAAGGGGTGACAAGCCCTGATTTCTCATTTGTCCCCATACGTTTTGATCCAGAAACTAAGAAAAACTTTTCAATTCCCAATTATATTGATCATGGAGGAAAGTCATCTGGTAAATCAATGGTAAATACTGCTAAATTAAATGAAAACATGAGGGATATTTTTCCTTGTTTTTCCTCTTGTTTGAAGATTATTTTATTTCGTTTTGCAATAGGTTAGTTTTGCTGGCAATCCCGTGCCATGTTAGAACACTTCATAAATCAGGAGAAAAGATACCAAAATTTTAAAATAAGTTTATCATTCTGTTAGTACTGGCAAATCACATAGTTTCCTTCCAGTTTATTCTAAATATCACTGTTGCTATCCTTATCCCCTACTTTGATGAAATTAACAAAAGACAATTCAAGTAAGTTATTATATGCCTGTCACAAACTGTATCAGAGTTTCATTTTGTGCTCTCCCTAAGCACAAACAAATATCATCATTAAGGAGCATTTATTAGTGATCTAATTTGTAGGGTAATGAGCTGGGAGATGAAGACAAAAAGTTATGTTAAGGTCAGCCTTACAAGGAAAACAGGCGAGCAAGCGAGCGAGAGAGAGAGAGAGAGAGAGAGCAAAAGTGCCAGGAAGAGATGGCCAGATATCAAAGTTTTTAACCATTAGTTCATTCAGAGGGCAAAACCTTTTTTAGAATTACAAATTAAAGGGTTAAAATATGTAAGCAATACCATAGGGTGGTTTATGTGAAAGCCACTCACTGTGTTCTTAGAGTAAGGTATCTTCCAGCAACAGACTTGGATTTTCAGAGTTGTCTGAATTCTGGAGAAAGACCTTGGCAAAATGGAGAAAAGAAAAAGAGAATTTGGAGAAAGAGGAAGAGATTACACATCTCTTGTTAGTTGAGATAAGGCTCAGACAGAAAAAAATGATTAATTACTATTATTAATCTCTAAGACCATCCTCTCCATCTCATTTTATTCCTATTTGGTACTTGTTATTCATGCACATCTTTAGAAGGCATATGTCACGAGTCTATAGAAAAGCCTCTACTAAATAAACAGATGGGTGGTCAGGGAAGAAATAATATTAGTTGGGGAAATAGACATCACATCTTTCCCACCTTTTGAGACAACTCAAAGGACTAAAATAAAAAATAAAATCTGACAAGAGAAAATATACCCAGAAAGTAGAAGTTATAAAGGAAAGCATTAAGGAATATAAGCAAATAAAAGAAATATAAAAGAATGTGGACATATGTATTATTTGGCATTTAAAAACTGAGTGTTTCTAGGACATAGAAAATGAAACTAAAGCAATGATAAGATTAAGCATTGTGCACTGTAATATTCAAAATGAGTGAAAATAAAGATATGTTTAGGTGATACCTGTATCCAAATATTTTCAAGGGAGCCAAGGTGAGAAATTCCAAAAATGTCATATATTGTTATATTGGCCAACCTCCATTGTCCCATTAAATACAAAAGCAATGAAATACTCGACGTTATAAGAAATACGTAATTGCTGCAGAACTGTAAATTAAGTCCAACAGAAATCTTTAAAAATAATTACTCTTGCAGAAAGTTAGAGTACATGTAGTTTTCACTATTCCTCCCACTAAGTGTGACTATAAACCTTGAGTATCAAAAGGTGGAGAGAGGAAGGAAGAATGGCTAGGGACTCTGCTATCCGAGAATTGACAAAGTGGAGAGTTACTTGTGCTTTCATTTTGCTTTGTATATCTCTAAATACATATTAGAGAAACCAGCAGCCAGGAAATGCCTAAGAATACAGACAAAAAGAGCACCAAGAAAAGCTTGATCACTCTAACAAAAGGACACAGAGAGGGGCAGCCTAGCAAGACAAAAGAAAACTTTTATTAGACAATAACTGCTCTACTTTTGCAAAACTAAAGAAAAGGCTAGGACCCAGCCACCACGCCTGCAAGCCTGGTGGAGTATCTGAACTTCTACCTTGAGAGGTTGTAATAAGGTGACCCAACCACACTGTTTGGGTGGCATTGAGAACGCTGAGTAGGGAGCTGAGACTTTCATTCTTGCAAGATAGTAACAAATCTTCCAACACTCCCCTCACACACCACCCTATGTCAATAGAAACCACATGGACAGTCTAGACTTTTATCTACATACCACTGAAATGTGGTAGGAGGCCTGGTGAAGAGTCAGGATGTCTAAAGCAGTAAAGTGGTAATGAGCCACCCCACACCCCTTAGAAACACACTGCCATTGTATTAGTTGAGGCCACTACCATCAACACTAATGAGATGCCCCTCACCACAAATCGACAAAGAGTTAGTACAGAACCTGGGCTTCCTCTGAACTTCCAACCCAACCTTTCAGTAAAGAGGCTGTGGCTTTTCTCTGGCCCTTCATTCCCTGACATTGAGCAGTGTAACAAGAGAGTTGCTGAAACATGAGATTTAAATACGGTTCAGAGTCTCTCAATGTAATACCTAACATGAATAGGTTTCATCAAAAAACAATCCTCATATCAAAAACCAGGAAGATCCCAACTTTCAATAAGAAAAGAAAATTGACAGATGCCAACATCAAGATGACACAGGTGTTAAAATTATCGATAAGAGCTTTAAAAAGCCATCACAAAAGTGAAATGAGTAATTACAAACACACTTAAATAAAAATAGAAAGTCTCGGAAATGAAACAGAAAGTCTAAGCAAATAAATAAAAGATATAAAGAAGAATCAAATAAAAATGTTAGAACTGAAAAATATAATTAACAACAAATCCTCAGTGGATAGGCTCAATAAGAGAATTGAGAGCGATCAGGAATGTATGAGACTATAAAAAAGTTTTAACATTAATGTCAATGGAGTCCAAAAATGAGGAGCAGAGAGTGTAGAGCTGAAACGGTTTTTGAAGTATGACTGAAAATTTCCAAAATTTGCCAAAATTAATAAGCCTACAGATTCAAAAAGCAGAGTAAACCCCGAAGAAGTTAAACCCAAATAATTCCATGTCCAAGACACACCATACTGAAACTTTTAAAATTAAATGGGAGGAGAATAAAGGGACATAAAAAGAGGTAAGATTTTTACACTTCACTTAAAGTGATAAAAAAATTGACACTAGTAGATTGGGGTAAAAATATAATATTAATAGCAATCACTAAAAGAGATATATAGAAATATACTATAAAATTTATACTATATATAAATCAAAATGAAATTCCAAAAATGCTCAACCTATAGGAAGAAACAAAAAAGAAAGCTAGGGGATTAAAACAAAAACAGAGAAGAAACAGAACAAAAAATATATAATGACCAGTTTACACTCTAATCCCTGATTATATTAAATGTAAGTGATCTAAATACACCAATTAAAATACAAAGATTGGTAGCATGGATTTAAATAAACAACCCAATTATATACTGTCTACAAGAAGCTCATTTCCACAATTGTACTTGGACATTTCAACAAACTTCTCACAACAAGTAAAAGACAACTGTCCAGATAATCAGCAAAAATATAGTACTCAAAATCACCATCCATCAACAGGATCATACTTATATCCAGTGCCCACAGAATACATCCCAATGAAGACCACATCCTGGGCCATAAAACAAACTTTAACAAATTCAAAGAAATTGAAATCATAAACAGTTTGGTTTTTGACTATAATGGAATCAAACTAGAAATCAATAACAACAACAAAAAATAAAAAACAAAAAAGAAAAAGTACCAAACAAGTGGAACTCAAAAAAACACACTGCTAAATATTCATGAGTGGAAGAAAAAATTTAAAGGAAAAGCTAAAAGCACATTGAATGCAAGAAAATGAAAATACAACATATTAAAATTTGTAGATGACAGCTCAAGCAGTATTAAAAAAGGAAATTTACCGTACTAAACATTCATATTAGAAAAGAAGAAAAGCCGGGCATGGTGGCTCAGCCTGTAATCCCAGCATTTTGGAAGTCAGAGGCAGGCGGATCACCTGAGGTCAGGAGTTCAAGACCAGCCTGTCCAACATGGCAAAACCCTGTCTCTACTAAAAATGCAAAAGTTAGCCAGGCATGGTGGCACACGCCTGCAGTTCCAGCTACTCGGGAAGATGAGGCAAGAGAATGGCTTGAATCCAGGAGGAAGAGCTTACGGTGAACTGAGATGGCACCACTGCACTCCAGCCTAGGCAACAGAGCGAGACTGTCTCCAAAAAAATAAATAAATAAAAAAAAGAGGAAAAGTCTTATATCGGTAATCTAAGCTCCCACTTCAAGAAAATAGAACAGAAAAACATAAACCCAGCAGAAGAAAAGATATAACAACAGAAATAAATGAAATTGAAAACAAAAAAAGAGAAAAGACAATGAAAAAATGTCTTATTTTAACAAAAGTCAACAAAGCTGACTAACCTTTAGCTAGCCTGACAAAGAAAAAAAAGAGAGAAGCCACAAATTACTAATATTAGGAATGAAACATGGGATATTATTACAGACTCTGCAGACTTCCAAAGGATAATATGAAAATATTAGAAATAACTCTACAAACATAAATTTGACAGCTTAGATGAAATTGATCAATTTCCTGAAAATCAAAAATGATGCAAACTCATCCAATATAAAATATACAACTTTAATAGCTTTATAACTGTTTGAAATGTTAATTCATAATTAAATTCCCCACCTACCCCCACCTGGTGAAATCTTCAGATCAAAATGTTTTCATTGGAGAATTCTGTCAAACATTTAAGTAAGAATCAGCATCAATTCTACACAATCTCTTCCAGTAAATAGAATGAGAAGAGACACTTTCCAATACGTTATGTGAAGCCAGTAATACTCTTATATAAGAATCATACAGACAATACCACAAAGGAAAATTACAAAACCCTCATAAATATAGAGGCAGAAATTCTCAACAACATATTAGCATATAGAACTCAGCAATATATAAAAATAATTATACAATATGATTGAGAGAGATTTCTTCCACAGATACAAAGCTGGAACAACAGTCAAAAGTTAATTAATCCATATTAACAAGCTAAAGAAGATAATAATATTTGATGCAAAAGAAAGCGTTTGATGAAATTCAATATCTGGTCATGATTAAAAAAACTCAGAAAACTAGAACTAAAGGGGACTTTTTCAACTTGATTGAAAAAATATACCGAAATATTATAGCTAACCACATACCTAATGGTAAAAAATTAAACACTTTCTCTCTAATATCAGGAACAAAGTTAGGATGTTCTTTCTTACCAACTTATTCAATATAGTGCCAGAAATTTTAGCTGGCATGATAAGGCAAAAGAAAAAATGGCATATAGATTAGAAAAGAAGAAATAAAACTATCTCTATTTACAGATGACATGAAGGTTTCCATAGAAAATCTAAAGAAGTAAAAAAACCCTAGAACTAATAATTGAATTCAGCATAGTTGCAGGATAAAAGATCAAGACACCGAATCAATCGCATTTTTATACTAGCAGTGAAAACATGGAAACAAATTAAAATTACAATACCATTTACAATTAACCAAAAAATTGAAATATGCAGGTGTAAATCTAATGTATAGGAGGTGAATATTGAAAAGTGAAAAAACACTAATTAAAGGGATCAAAGAAAAGTAAATAAATGGAAAAACTTAATGTGTTCATGGATTGGAAGACAGCATGGTAAAGTTGTCAATTCTTCTCAAATTGATGCGCAGGCTTATGCAATTCTGATCAAAATCCCAGGAAGATATTTTTATAGATATAGAAAAGATCTAAACTCTCATGGAAATACAAAATAATTAGAATGGCTAAAGCAACTTTAAATAATAAATATAAAATAAAGGCATTATTGTACTTGTTGTCAAGACTTACTATATAATTATAGTCATCAAGATCGTGTTGTATTGGCAATCTACAGGTAGATCGATGTAACATAATAGAAAATCCAGAAATTGTCAAAAAATAATATTGTACTATTATAAATCATATTGATTATATTGTATTGGTCTAAGATACAAAAGCAATTCAATGCAAAAAAAATTTATCAACAAATAGTGCTAGAGCAATTAGATACACAAAAGCAAAAAAGAAAAAGGAAACAAGATTTTAAATCTAAAACTCACACTTTATCCAAAGCTAACTCAATATGGATCATATACTTAAATGTAAAACATGAAACTAAATAAGGGGATGGAAGAGATAGTGTGAAGTTGGTTAATAGATGGAAAAGTATAGCTAGATCGAAAGAGTAAGCTCTAATGTTCTATAGTACTACAGGGTGACTATAATTAACAATAATTTATTGTATATTTTCAAACAGAAGAATATTTTGAATGTCCCAGCACAAAGAAATGAGAAATGTGTGAGGTGATGGATATGTTAATTACTCTGATGTGATCATTATACATTGTATACATGTATGAAAATATCACACTGTGCCCCATAAATATGTAAAATTAGTATATGCCAATTAAAAATAGTAATAAAAGCAAAAAATGTTTAGGAAAAAACAATAGGTAAAATATTCAGATTCTAATTTTTGGTAAAGAGTTCTTGGATATGCCACCAAAAGCACAAAAGAACAATTGATAAATTAGAACTTCATCAAAATTAAAACCATTTGCTCTTTGGAAGACCCTGTTAAGAGAAATAGAAGAAGAGCTACAATCTTGGAGAAAATATTTGCAAACCACATTTCTGACAGAGAACTCATATCTAAAATATATAAAGAACTCTCAAAACTCAGTGGCTAAGAAACAGCCAGTAAGAAAATGGGCAAAAGACATGAAGAAACGTTTCATGAAAGTGGAGCTATGAATGGCAAATATGCACATGAAAAGATGTGTAAATCACTAGCTATAAGAGATAGGCAAATTAAGACCACAATTAGATATCACTACACATCTCTCAGAATAGCTAACATAAAAGTAGTGACAACACCAAATGCTAGACAAGATGCTGAGAAACTAAATCTCTCCAGCACTACTGATGGAAATTTCCAGTGACCCCTTGGGAAATTAGTTTGGAACCTGCTTTAAAAAGTAAATATATGTTTACCATGCAATCTGGTTTTTGTACCCCTGGGCATCTGTCCCAGAGAAATGAAAATATATTTACGCAAAAATCCTGTACATCATTGCTCATAACAACTTTGTTCATAATAGCTGAATAGTGGGCAAAACCAAATGTCTCTAAATGGGTGATCAATGATTAATTGGGACACCCACACCAGGCAATACCACTCAATAATGAAAAGGAGTGAATTACTGATACACCCAACAAATAGTTGAACTCCCTTTTGCTGATAATTCCATTGATGTAACATTTTCAGATGACAAAACTACAAAGTTGAAAAACAGATTAGTGTTTGCCTTTGGTTTGGAATGGTGGAGGAGGTGGAAAGGGGTCAGTGCAACTATAAAAAGGGAACAGGAGAAAGATCTTTGAGATGAAGGAATATTTATCTGTCTTGATCAGGATGGTGACTACACATGTGATTAAAATGACATAGAAGCAAACACACGCTTTACTGCAATGTGAACTTTTTGATTTTCATAGTTGTGCTATAATTATCTAAGTTCTAACCATGACAGCAAACTGGGTGAAGAAGACACAGGAACTCTCTGTGCAATCTTTGCAACTTCCCATGAATCCATAATTATTTCAAAATAAAATGTTTAAGAAATAATAACTAGTCTTCAACCTTCAGTATCTTTCTAACAGAATTGCCTTTTTATTGATGAAAAGAAATGATGGGAACATTCTAGTCCAGTGATTATAAAGATGGTCCTAGGAACAGCATGAGTAGCAACATCAGCACCACCTGGGAACTCACGAAAAATGCAAATACTCAGCTTGACTTCAGACCCACTCAGTCAGAAACTCTCAGAGTGGGCCTAGCAGTTTGTGTTTTAAGAAGCCTCCTGGTGAATCTGATGCATGTTGAAGTTTGAAAACCACTGGCCCAGGAGCAAGGAGTCCTAGTCTTGAGCAAGATCATGACTATAGCCTGAAGAAAAGCCATATTCCCTCTGGCATGGCTATATCCACGCTCTCTCCATATCATGTGAAAATTAACAAAGTGCTGCATGTTGTACTCCACAGACTTCTCCATACGATCATACACTCGAAATCATTAAAAGTGAATACTGAGCATTTCAAAGTAAATATATTCAAAGTCATTACAATTAACTCAACTTTACACTGTTATGATTATACTCTTCATTCACTCTAGTCCCAGATTTATTTGAAACTCTAAAATGTTAAATCCAAGGTCATATCTAGACACAGGTGCCTTTCAATAATGTAAAATCATAATTATAATACTTGCCTGCTCACCTCACAGGAATTTTGTTAAATCATATGAGATAATTTATTTGAAGGATTTGTGAAATACTTCCACAACCTACACAAATAGTTTTTATCACAATCAATTATAATATATATTTCAATACTTAATAATAAATATTTTGTCAATATTCTCAATATGCACTTATCACTTCTTAGCCAATTCTCACATGGCCAATGGCTTGCGTATGCAACCTCTAGCCTTCATAGGAGATGCTCATTACAGATAATTGTAACTACATATGACTCTGAGAGGAGGGATAAATGCCCATGGACTCATCATTGCTGGTCAAACTCAGATTTGAAGCAGACTAGCAGATTCCAAATATGGCACTGCTCTTTCTCACTACATCTCTGGCCTTCTCAGTCACAAAGACACTTTCCAGACACCAAAAAGAAAAAAAAAAAAAAAAAAACATTAAGCAGTCAGCTGATTTTCTTACTTTTCGATCTAAAACATATTCAAGTTAACAACTGTGAATAACCATTGTCAATTGCCAATGAACGTAGTAAAAAGAAAAAGGATTGTGTGTGTGATTGCACACACATAACTATAGAGCTATCTCATGTTAGAAAGTGGGTTTGCATCTGGAGTTAAAACTGAAAAAAAAGTTAACAGCACTTTTTGTGGAAGACTCCTTGACAAAAACCGAATTTTATGAGTTTTCTTTGTGAAGAATAAAAGGAAGTTTATTGTAACAGGAACAGTGGAAAGGAGTAAGGGGGAAGAAAGAAGATATGTCAGTAAATAGTTAAGCTGACTTTCTAGGAAACATTCCCAAATGATGAGCCAATTCTTATTTATTTAAATAAAGTGACAAAGCTATGGAAATAGGATGCAAATATTTTGTATTATAATCACATTCTTGTGTCCATGGCTTTGAAAATTACTAATCTACTCATCTGACAAAGGGCTAATACCCAGAATCAACAAAGAGCTCAAACAAATTTACAAGAAAAAAAACAAACAACCCCTTCAAAAAGTGGGCAAAGGATATGAACAGACATTTCTCAAAAGAAGAGATTTACGCAGCCAAAAGACACATGAAAAAATGCTCATCATCACTGGCCATCAGAGAAATGCAAATCAAAACCACAATGAGATATCATCTCACACCAGTTAGAATGGCAATCATTAAAATGTCAGGAAACAACAGGTGCTGGAGAGGATGTGGAGAAATAGGAACACTTTTACACTGTTGGTGGAACTGTAAACTAGTTCAACCCTTGTGGAAGACAGTGTGGCGATTCCTCAGGGAACTAGAACTAGAAATACCATTTGACCCAGCCATCCCATTACTGGGTATATACCCAAAGGAATATAAATCATGCTGCTATAAAGACACATGCACACATCTGTTTATTGCGGCACTATTCACAATAGCAAAGACTTGGAACCAACCCAAATGTCCAACAATGATAGACTGGATTAAGAAAATGTGGCACATATACACCATGGAATACTATGCAGCCATAAAAAATGATGAGTTCATGTCCTTTGTAGGGACATGGATGAAGCTAGAAACCATCATTCTCAGCAAACTATCGCAAGGACATAAAAACAAACACCGCATGTTCTCACTCATAGGTGGGAGTTGAACAATGAGAACACTTGGACGCAGGAAGGGGAACATCACACACTGGGACCTGCTGTCGGGTGGGGGGAGGGGGGAGGGATAGCATTAAGAGATATACCTAATGTTAAATGAAGAGTTAATGGGTGCAGCACACCAACATGGCACATGTATGCATATGTAACAAACCTGCACGTTGTGCCCATGTAACCTGGAACTTAAAGTATAAAAAATATATATATATATATATGTGTGTGTATATATATATATATACATACATATATATATATAAAGAAAATTACTAATAGTCCCCAAATGTACATAAGTTCAGGGACTCAAAGTAAAT